>NW_027138539.1:7500-43600 GCF_035084215.1 Heptranchias perlo | reverse complement strand
TGAGAGAGAGAGGGACGGACAGAGAGAGAGAGAGAGGGACGGACAGAGAGAGAGGGGGACGGACAGAGAGAGAGGGGGACGGACAGAGAGAGAGGGGGGCGGACAGAGAGAGAGGGGGGCGGACAGAGAGAGAGGGGGCGGACAGAGAGAGAGGGGGGCGGACAGAGAGAGAGGGGGGCGGACAGAGAGAGAGGGGGGCGGACAGAGAGAGAGGGGGGCGGACAGAGAGAGAGGGGGGCGGACAGAGAGAGAGGGGGGCGGACAGAGAGAGAGGGGGGCGGACAGAGAGAGAGGGGGGCGGACAGAGAGAGAGGGGGGCGGACAGAGAGAGAGGGGGGCGGACAGAGAGAGGGGGCGGACAGAGAGAGGGGGGCGGACAGAGAGAGAGGGGGGCGGACAGAGAGAGAGGGGGGGCGGACAGAGAGAGAGGGGGGCGGACAGAGAGAGAGGGGGGCGGACAGAGAGAGAGGGGGGCGGACAGAGAGAGAGGGGGGCGGACAGAGAGAGAGGGGGGCGGACAGAGAGAGAGGGGGGCGGACAGAGAGAGAGGGGGGCGGACAGAGAGAGAGGGGGACGGACAGAGAGAGAGGGGGGACGGACAGAGAGAGAGGGGGACGGACAGAGAGAGAGGGGGACGGACAGAGAGAGAGGGGGACGGACAGAGAGAGAGGGGGACGGACAGAGAGAGAGGGGGACGGACAGAGAGAGAGGGGGACGGACAGAGAGAGAGGGGGACGGACAGAGAGAGAGAGGGGACGGACAGAGAGAGAGAGAGAGACGGACGGACAGAGAGAGAGAGAGAGACGTACGGACGGACAGAGAGAGAGAGAGACGGACGGACAGAGAGAGAGAGAGAGACGGACGGACAGAGAGAGAGAGAGAGACGGACGGACAGAGAGAGAGAGAGAGAGACGGACGGACAGAGAGAGGGGGCGGAAAGAGAGAGGGGGGCGGGGACCGACGGACAGAGAGAGGTGGTGGGGGACAGACAGAGAGAGAGAGAGGGAGAGAGACACAGAGATTGAGACAGACAAACAGACGGAGGCCCAGTAATCTACTATTCACTCACTGTGTGTCACCTCTGTCAGAAGATTGTGGCTTCGAGTCCTACTCCTGAGACCTGAGCCCATAATCCAGGCTGACACTCCCAGTGCAATACTGAGGGAGTGCTGCAGTGTCGGAGGTGCTGCCTTTCATGTGAGACGTTAAACCGAGGCCCTGTCTGCTCTCACAGGTGGATGTAAAAGATCCCACGGCCACTATTGGAAGAGCAGGGGAGTTCTCCCGGTGACCAGGCCAATGTTTATCCCTCAAACAACATCACGAAAACAGATTATCCGGTCATTATCACATTGCTGTTTGTGGGATCTTGCTGTGCGCAAATTGGCTGCAGCATTTCCTACATTTCAAAAAGTGCGTCATTGGCTGTGAAGGGCTTTGGGACGTCCTGAGTTGGTGAAAGCTGCTTTATAAATGTTTTTGGCTCTTGTTCCTGCAGAATGTTCAGGGTGGGACGAAGATGGTGGGGCAGCTGGGTCACGGTGACAAGGCCTCGTATCGCCAGCCCAAGTGGGTGGAGATGCTGCAGGGAAAGGCCATTCACCAGGCGGCCTGTGGAGACGAGTTCACCGTCTGCATTACTGGTGAGTGAGGGGCAGCACGAGGCAGGGCCGTCACGTGAGTAGGTGCTGGTCTCACTCTCACATTTAACAATCCTTCCCCACCCCGGGATCATCCTCGTAACACATCTCACAGCATCACCCTCGTTCCGTTCTCAGCTTGACCCTCTCACCCAGAGATAGACTCCCCTCCCTGGGCCTGGGACAGTGTAGAGGGAGCTTTACTCTGTATCTTACCCTGTACCTGCCCTGGGAGTGTTTGATGGGACAGTGTAGAGGGAGCTTTACTCTGTATCTTACCCTGTACCTGCCCTGGGAGTGTTTGATGGGACAGTGTAGAGGGAGCTTTACTCTGTATCTAACCCGTGCTGTACCTGCCCTGGGAGTGTTTGATGGGACAGTGTAGAGGGAGCTTTACTCTGTATCTAACCCTCCTGTACCTGCCCTGGGAGTGTTTGATGGGACAGTGTGGAGGGAGCTTTACTCTGTATCTAACCCGTGCTGTACCTGCCCTGGGAGTGTTTGATGGGACAGTGTAGAGGGAGCTTTACTCTGTATCTAACCCTGTACCTGCCCTGGGAGTATTTGATGGGACAGTGTAGAGGGAGCTTTACTCTGTATCTAACCCTGTACCTGCCCTGGGAGTGTTTGATGGGACAGTGTAGAGGGAGCTTTACTCTGTATCTAACCCTGTACCTGCCCTGGGAGTGTTTGATGGGACAGTGTAGAGGGAGCTTTACTCTGTATCTAACCCTGTACCTGCCCTGGGAGTGTTTGATGGGACAGTGTAGAGGGAGTTTTGTGTGAGTAGTGTTGAGACTGTTGTATTGTGACCCTGGATCACTGTCTCCCCTTTCCTGATCCTTGTCCTGTCATGTTCTTTCTATAGATGAGGGTCACCTATACGCATTTGGCTCGGATTACTATGGTGCTATCGGGTGTAATGGGCAGTATGGGCAGGAGGTGCTGGAACCAGTCCTGGTGGAGTTCTCCCTCGATCACGCTGTCCAGCAGGTCTCGTGTGGTGATAATCACGTTGTCGCACTGACACGGAACAAAGAGGTGTTTTCATGGGGCTGTGGAGAGCATGGTGAGTACCGTGGGGGGCACGTACTCGGGGTGAGAGCAAGTCTGGTATTGGGAACACAGGAACAAGAGGAGACCATTCAGCCCCTCGAGCCTGTTCCGCCATTCAATGAGATCATGGCTGATCTGCATCCTAACTCCATCGATCAATCTCAGTTTTGAAATTTTCAATTGACCCCCAGCGTCAACAGCTTTTTGGGGGAGAGAGTTCCAGATTCCCACTCCCCTTTGTGTGAAGAAATGCTTCCTGACATCACCCCTGAACGGCCTGGCTCTAATTTTAAGGTTCTGCCCCCTTGTTCTGTGCTCCCCCCACCAGAGGAAATAGTTTCTCTCTATCTACCCTATCAAATCCTTTAATCATCTTAAACCCCTCGATTCGATCACCCCTTAATCTTCTACATTCAAAGGAATCCAAGCCCAGTCTCTGCAACCTGTCCTCATAATTTAACCCTTTAAGCCCCAGTATTATTCTGGTGAATCTGCACTGCACCCCCTCCAGGGCCAATCTATCCTTCCTGAGGTGCAGGGCCCAGAACTGAACCCAGTCTCCAGATGGGGTTTAACCCGAGCTCTGTACAGCTGGAACATCACTGCCTCCCCTTTATATTCCAGCCCTCTTGAGATAAAAGCCAACATTCCATTAGCCCTTTTGAAAGTGGGTTTGATGTTGGCACTGGCAGGTGCGGCCTTACTGTTCCAGTCGTATTTCACAAGGTGAGTGGGAGCCATTTGTTTGAAAGCTGGCCTCTACTCTTAACTCAGTCTTGTTTGTTGGTTACAGGACGTCTTGGGCTGGATTCGGAGGAGGATTATCCGTACCCAGAGCGGGTGAGTGCCGACAAACCTGGCCCCTCCTCATCTTGCATTCGGGGGGGTGGGCCAGGGCCAGGGGATCCTTGAGTGAAGGACATTTAACAGGAAAAGTCACACTGGTTTGGGATGGTGGAGGACAGAGCTAACAATTGCAGGGAACCAATCTGTGGGAAGCAGCTGTGGGAGAGGGCAGACAAACTCAGCATCTGTTGGAACTCTCCATATTAAACTTGTAGCCCGGGGGGTAGGGGGGTGCTGAAGGAACCACTGTCCCAGTTCCTGGTGTGTGTTTGCTGTGCGTGAGTGGCGGTCGGATCCCCGGGGGGTGGCGGTCGGATCCCCGGTCAGTGGCGGTCGGATCCCCGGGGGGTGGCGGTCGGTTCCCCGGTCAGTGGCGGTCGGATCCCCGGTCAGTGGCGGTCGGATCCCCGGTCAGTGGCGGTCGGATCCCCGGTCAGTGGCGGTCGGATCCCCGGTCAGTGGCGGTCGGATCCCCGGTCAGTGGCGGTCGGATCCCCGGTCAGTGGCGGTCGGATCCCCGGCGAGTGGCGGTCGGTTCCCCGGCGAGTGGCGGTCGGATCCCCGGTCAGTGGCGGTCGGTTCCCCGGCGAGTGGCGGTCGGTTCCCCGGTCAGTGGCGGTCGGATCCCCGGCGAGTGGCGGTCGGTTCCCCGGCGAGTGGCGGTCGGATCCCCGGTCAGTGGCGGTCGGTTCCCCGGTGAGTGGCGGTCGGTTCCCCGGCGAGTGGCGGTTGGTTCCCCAGCGAGTGGCGGTCGGTTCCCCGGTCAGTGGCGGTCGGATCCCCGGCGAGTGGCGGTCGGTTCCCCGGTGAGTGGCGGTCGGTTCCCCGGCGAGTGGCGGTCGGTTCCCCGGTCAGTGGCGGTCGGTTCCCCGGCGAGTGGCGGTTGGTTCCCCAGTGAGTGGCGGTCGGTTCCCCGGTCAGTGGCGGTCGGATCGCCGGTCAGTGGCGGTCGGATCTCCGGCGAGTGGCGGTCGGTTCCCCGGTGAGTGGCGGTCGGTTCCCCGGCGAGTGGCGGTCGGTTCCCCGGTCAGTGGCGGTCGGTTCCCCGGCGAGTGGCGGTCGGTTCCCCGGTCAGTGGCGGTCGGTTCCCCGGTCAGTGGCGGTCGGTTCCCCGGTCAGTGGCGGTCGGTTCCCCGGCGAGTGGCGGTCGGTTCCCCGGTCAGTGGCGGTCGGATCCCCGGTCAGTGGCGGTCGGTTCCCCGGTCAGTGGCGGTCGGTTCCCCGGTCAGTGGCGGTCGGTTCCCCGGCGAGTGGCGGTCGGTTCCCCGGTCAGTGGCGGTCGGATCCCCGGTCAGTGGCGGTCGGATCCCCGGTCAGTGGCGGTCGGTTCCCCGGTCAGTGGCGGTCGGTTCCCCGGGCAGTGGCGGTCGGTTCCCCGGCGAGTGGCGGTCGGTTCCCCGGCGAGTGGCGGTCGGTTCCCCGGCGAGTGGCGGTCGGTTCCCTGGCGAGTGGCGGTCGGTTCCCCGGCGAGTGGCGGTCGGTTCCCCGGCGAGTGGCGGTCGGTTCCCCGGCGAGTGGCGGTCGGTTCCCCGGCGAGTGGCGGTCGGTTCCCCGGCGAGTGGCGGTCGGATCCCCGGTCAGTGGCGGTCGGTTCCCCGGCGAGTGGCGGTCGGTTCCCCGGCGAGTGGCGGTCGGTTCCCCGGCGAGTGGCGGTCGGTTCCCCGGTCAGTGGCGGTCGGTTCCCCGGCGAGTGGCGGTCGGTTCCCCGGCGAGTGGCGGTCGGTTCCCCGGTCAGTGGCGGTCGGTTCCCCGGTCAGTGGCGGTCGGTTCCCCGGTCAGTGGCGGTCGGTTCCCCGGCGAGTGGCGGTCGGTTCCCCGGCGAGTGGCGGTCGGTTCCCCGGCGAGTGGCGGTCGGTTCCCCGGCGAGTGGCGGTCGGTTCCCCGGTCAGTGGCGGTCGGTTCCCCGGCGAGTGGCGGTCGGTTCCCCGGCGAGTGGCGGTCGGTTCCCCGGGCAGTGGCGGTCGGTTCCCCGGTCAGTGGCGGTCGGTTCCCCGGGCAGTGGCGGTCGGTTCCCCGGGCAGTGGCGGTCGGTTCCCCGGCGAGTGGCGGTCGGTTCCCCGCCAGTGGCGGTCGGTTCCCCGGCGAGTGGCGGTCGGTTCCCCGGCGAGTGGCGGTCGGTTCCCCGGCGAGTGGCGGTCGGTTCCCCGGCGAGTGGCGGTCGGTTCCCCGGCCAGTGGCGGTCGGATCCCCGGCGAGTGGCGGTCGGTTCCCCGGCCAGTGGCGGTCGGATCCCCGGTCAGTGGCGGTCGGTTCCCCGGCGAGTGGCGGTCGGTTCCCCGGCCAGTGGCGGTCGGATCCCCGGCGAGTGGCGGTCGGTTCCCCGGGGGGTGGCGGTCGGTTCCCCGGTCAGTGGCGGTCGGTTCCCCGGTCAGTGGCGGTCGGTTCCCCGGTCAGTGGCGGTCGGTTCCCCGGGGAGTGGCGGTCGGTTCCCCGGGGGGTGGCGGTCGGTTCCCCGGGGGGTGGCGGTCGGTTCCCCGGTCTGTGGCGGTCGGTTCCCCGGTCAGTGGCGGTCGGTTCCCCGGTCAGTGGCGGTCGGTTCCCCGGTCAGTGGCGGTCGGTTCCCCGGTCAGTGGCGGTCGGTTCCCCGGGGAGTGGCGGTCGGATCCCCGGCGAGTGGCGGTCGGATCCCCGGCGAGTGGCGGTCGGATCCCCGGCGAGTGGCGGTCGGTTCCCCGGGGAGTGGCGGTCGGATCCCCGGGGGGTGGCGGTCGGATCCCCGGGGGGTGGCGGTCGGTTCCCCGGTCGGTGGCGGTCGGTTCCCCGGCCGGTGGCGGTCGGTTCCCCGGCGTGTGGCGGTCGGTTCCCCGGCGAGTGGCGGTCGGTTCCCCGGGGAGTGGCGGTCGGATCCCCGGCGAGTGGCGGTCGGTTCCCCGGGGGGTGGCGGTCGGTTCCCCGGGGGGTGGCGGTCGGATCCCCGGGGGGTGGCGGTCGGATCCCCGGGGGGTGGCGGTCGGTTCCCCGGGGGGTGGCGGTCGGTTCCCCGGACGGTGGCGGTCGGTTCCCCGGCGGGTGGCGGTCGGTTCCCCGGCGGGTGGCGGTCGGTTCCCCGGTCAGTGGCGGTCGGTTCCCCGGGGAGTGGCGGTCGGTTCCCCGGCGAGTGGCGGTCGGTTCCCCGGCGAGTGGCGGTCGGTTCCCCGGCGAGTGGCGGTCGGATCCCCGGCGAGTGGCGGTCGGTTCCCCGGTCAGTGGCGGTCTGATCCCCGGCGAGTGGCGGTCGGTTCCCCGGTCAGTGGCGGTCGGTTCCCCGGTCAGTGGCGGTCGGTTCCCCGGCGAGTGGCGGTCGGTTCCCCGGTCAGTGGCGGTCGGATCCCCGGCGAGTGGCGGTCGGTTCCCCGGTCAGTGGCGGTCGGTTCCCCGGTCAGTGGCGGTCGGTTCCCTGGTGGGTGGCGGTCGGTTCCCTGGTGGGTGGCGGTCGGTTCCCCGGGGGGTGGCGGTCGGTTCCCCGATCAGTGGCGGTTGGTTCCCCGGTCAGTGGCGGTCGGTTCCCCGGTCAGTGGCGGTCGGTTCCCCGGTCAGTGGCGGTCGGTTCCCCGGTCAGTGGCGGTCGGTTCCCCGGTCAGTGGCGGTCGGTTCCCCGGTCAATGGCGGTCGGTTCCCCGGGGAGTGGCGGTCGGATCCCCGGCGAGTGGCGGTCGGTTCCCCGGTCAATGGCGGTCGGTTCCCCGGGGGGTGTCGGTCGGTTCCCCGGCGGGTGGCGGTCCGTTTCCCGGTCAGTGGCGGTCGGTTCCCCGGCGAGTGGCGGTCGGTTCCCCGGCGAGTGGCGGTCGGTTCCCCGGCGAGTGGCGGTCGGTTCCCCGGTCAGTGGCGGTCGGTTCCCCGGTCAGTGGCGGTCGGTTCCCCGGTCAGTGGCGGTCGGTTCCCCGGCGAGTGGCGGTCGGTTCCCCGGCGAGTGGTGGTCGGTTCCCCGGTCAGTGGCGGTCGGTTCCCCGGCCAGTGGCGGTCGGTTCCCCGGCGAGTGGCGGTCAGTTCCCCGGCGAGTGGCGGTCGGTTCCCCGGCCAGTGGCGGTCGGATCCCCGGCGAGTGGCGGTCGGTTCCCCGGTCAGTGGCGGTCGGTTCCCCGGGCAGTGGCGGTCGGTTCCCCGGGCAGTGGCGGTCGGTTCCCCGGCGAGTGGCGGTCGGTTCCCCGGCGAGTGGCGGTCGGTTCCCCGGCGAGTGGCGGTCGGTTCCCCGGCGAGTGGCGGTCGGTTCCCCGGCCAGTGGCGGTCGGATCCCCGGTCAGTGGCGGTCGGTTCCCCGCCGAGTGGCGGTCGGTTCCCCGGTCAGTGGCGGTCGGTTCCCCGGCCAGTGGCGGTCGGTTCCCCGGCGAGTGGCGGTCAGTTCCCCGGCGAGTGGCGGTCGGTTCCCCGGCCAGTGGCGGTCGGATCCCCGGCGAGTGGCGGTCGGTTCCCCGGTCAGTGGCGGTCGGTTCCCCGGGCAGTGGCGGTCGGTTCCCCGGGCAGTGGCGGTCGGTTCCCCGGCGAGTGGCGGTCGGTTCCCCGGCGAGTGGCGGTCGGTTCCCCGGCGAGTGGCGGTCGGTTCCCCGGCGAGTGGCGGTCGGTTCCCCGGCCAGTGGCGGTCGGATCCCCGGTCAGTGGCGGTCGGTTCCCCGCCGAGTGGCGGTCGGTTCCCCGGTCAGTGGCGGTCGGTTCCCCGGTCAGTGGCGGTCGGTTCCCCGGGCAGTGGCGGTCGGTTCCCCGGCGAGTGGCGGTCGGTTCCCCGGCGAGTGGCGGTCGGTTCCCCGGCGAGTGGCGGTCGGTTCCCCGGCCAGTGGCGGTCGGTTCCCCGGCGAGTGGCGGTCGGTTCCCCGGCGAGTGGCGGTCGGATCCCCGGCGAGTGGCGGTCGGTTCCCCGGCCAGTGGCGGTCGGATCCCCGGTCAGTGGCGGTCGGTTCCCCGGCGAGTGGCGGTCGGTTCCCCGGCCAGTGGCGGTCGGATCCCCGGCGAGTGGCGGTCGGTTCCCCGGGCAGTGGCGGTCGGTTCCCCGGTCAGTGGCGGTCGGTTCCCCGGTCAGTGGCGGTCGGTTCCCCGGTCAGTGGCGGTCGGTTCCCCGGTCAGTGGCGGTCGGTTCCCCGGGGGGTGGCGGTCGGTTCCCCGGTCAGTGGCGGTCGGTTCCCCGGTCAGTGGCGGTCGGTTCCCCGGTCAGTGGCGGTCGGTTCCCCGGGGGGTGGCGGTCGGTTCCCCGGTCAGTGGCGGTCGGTTCCCCGGTCAGTGGCGGTCGGTTCCCCGGTCAGTGGCGGTCGGTTCCCCGGGGAGTGGCGGTCGGTTCCCCGGGGAGTGGCGGTCGGTTCCCCGGGGGGTGGCGGTCGGTTCCCCGGTCTGTGGCGGTCGGTTCCCCGGTCAGTGGCGGTCGGTTCCCCGGTCAGTGGCGGTCGGTTCCCCGGTCAGTGGCGGTCGGTTCCCCGGTCTGTGGCGGTCGGTTCCCCGGTCAGTGGCGGTCGGTTCCCCGGTCAGTGGCGGTCGGTTCCCCGGGGAGTGGCGGTCGGATCCCCGGCGAGTGGCGGTCGGATCCCCGGCGAGTGGCGGTCGGATCCCCGGGGGGTGGCGGTCGGTTCCCCGGTCGGTGGCGGTCGGTTCCCCGGTCAGTGGCGGTCGGTTCCCCGGCGGGTGGCGGTCGGTTCCCCGGTCAGTGGCGGTCGGTTCCCCGGTCAATGGCGGTCGGTTCCCCGGGGAGTGGCGGTCGGATCCCCGGCGGGTGGCGGTCGGTTCCCCGGGGGGTGGCGGTCGGTTCCCCGGGGGGTGGCGGTCGGATCCCCGGGGGGTGGCGGTCGGATCCCCGGGGGGTGGCGGTCGGATCCCCGGGGGGTGGCGGTCGGTTCCCCGGCGAGTGGCGGTCGGTTCCCCGGCCAGTGGCGGTCGGATCCCCGGCGAGTGGCGGTCGGTTCCCCGGTCAGTGGCGGTCGGTTCCCCGGGGGGTGGCGGTCGGTTCCCCGGTCAGTGGCGGTCGGTTCCCCGGGGGGTGGCGGTCGGTTCCCCGGTCAGTGGCGGTCGGTTCCCCGGTCAGTGGCGGTCGGTTCCCCGGGGAGTGGCGGTCGGTTCCCCGGGGAGTGGCGGTCGGTTCCCCGGGGGGTGGCGGTCGGTTCCCCGGTCAGTGGCGGTCGGTTCCCCGGTCAGTGGCGGTCGGTTCCCCGGTCAGTGGCGGTCGGTTCCCCGGTCAGTGGCGGTCGGTTCCCCGGGGAGTGGCGGTCGGATCCCCGGCGAGTGGCGGTCGGTTCCCCGGGGAGTGGCGGTCGGATCCCCGGGGGGTGGCGGTCGGTTCCCCGGGGAGTGGCGGTCGGTTCCCCGGTCAGTGGCGGTCGGTTCCCCGGTCAGTGGCGGTCGGTTCCCCGGTCAGTGGCGGTCGGTTCCCCGGTCAGTGGCGGTCGGTTCCCCGGGGAGTGGCGGTCGGATCCCCGGCGAGTGGCGGTCGGTTCCCCGGGGAGTGGCGGTCGGTTCCCCGGGGAGTGGCGGTCGGATCCCCGGGGGGTGGCGGTCGGTTCCCCGGTCAGTGGCGGTCGGTTCCCCGGTCAGTGGCGGTCGGTTCCCCGGTCGGTGGCGGTCGGTTCCCCGGCCGGTGGCGGTCGGTTCCCCGGCCGGTGGCGGTCGGTTCCCCGGGGGGTGGCGGTCGGTTCCCCGGGGAGTGGCGGTCGGTTCACCGGTCAGTGGCGGTCGGTTCCCCGGTCAGTGGCGGTCGGTTCCCCGGTCAGTGGCGGTCGGTTCCCCGGTCAATGGCGGTCGGATCCCCGGGGAGTGGCGGTCGGATCCCCGGCGAGTGGCGGTCGGTTCCCCGGGGGGTGGCGGTCGGTTCCCCGGGGGGTGGCGGTCGGATCCCCGGGGGGTGGCGGTCGGTTCCCCGGGGGGTGGCGGTCGGTTCCCCGGACGGTGGCGGTCGGTTCCCCGGACGGTGGCGGTCGGTTCCCCGGCGGGTGGCGGTCGGTTCCCCGGCGGGTGGCGGTCGGTTCCCCGGTCAGTGGCGGTCGGTTCCCCGGGGAGTGGCGGTCGGTTCCCCGGCGAGTGGCGGTCGGTTCCCCGGCGAGTGGCGGTCGGATCCCCGGCGAGTGGCGGTCGGTTCCCCGGTCAGTGGCGGTCTGATCCCCGGCGAGTGGCGGTCGGTTCCCCGGTCAGTGGCGGTCGGTTCCCCGGTCAGTGGCGGTCGGTTCCCCGGCGAGTGGCGGTCGGTTCCCCGGTCAGTGGCGGTCGGATCCCCGGCGAGTGGCGGTCGGGTCCCCGGTCAGTGGCGGTCGGTTCCCCGGTCAGTGGCGGTCGGTTCCCCGGTGAGTGGCGGTCGGTTCCCCGGGGGGTGGCGGTCGGTTCCCCGGGGGGTGGCGGTCGGTTCCCCGATCAGTGGCGGTCGGTTCCCCGGTCAGTGGCGGTCGGTTCCCCGGTCAGTGGCGGTCGGTTCCCCGGGGAGTGGCGGTCGGATCCCCGGCGAGTGGCGGTCGGTTCCCCGGTCAATGGCGGTCGGTTCCCCGGGGGGTGTCGGTCGGTTCCCCGGCGGGTGGCGGTCCGTTTCCCGGTCAGTGGCGGTCGGTTCCCCGGCGAGTGGCGGTCGGTTCCCCGGCGAGTGGCGGTCGGTTCCCCGGTCAGTGGCGGTCGGTTCCCCGGTCAGTGGCGGTCGGTTCCCCGGTCAGTGGCGGTCGGTTCCCCGGCGAGTGGCGGTCGGTTCCCCGGCGAGTGGTGGTCGGTTCCCCGGTCAGTGGCGGTCGGTTCCCCGGTCAGTGGCGGTCGGTTCCCCGGCGAGTGGCGGTCGGTTCCCCGGCGAGTGGCGGTCGGTTCCCCGGCGAGTGGCGGTCGGTTCCCTGGCCAGTGGCGGTCGGATCCCCGGCGAGTGGCGGTCGGTTCCCCGGTCAGTGGCGGTCGGTTCCCCGGTCAGTGGCGGTCGGTTCCCCGGGGAGTGGCGGTCGGTTCCCCGGTCAGTGGCGGTCGGTTCCCCGGCGAGTGGCGGTCGGTTCCCCGGTCAGTGGCGGTCGGTTCCCCGGTCAGTGGCGGTCGGTTCCCCGGGCAGTGGCGGTCGGTTCCCCGGGCAGTGGCGGTCGGTTCCCCGGCGAGTGGCGGTCGGTTCCCCGGCGAGTGGCGGTCGGTTCCCCGGCGAGTGGCGGTCGGTTCCCCGGCGAGTGGCGGTCGGTTCCCCGGTCAGTGGCGGTCGGTTCCCCGCCGAGTGGCGGTCGGTTCCCCGGTCAGTGGCGGTCGGTTCCCCGGTCAGTGGCGGTCGGTTCCCCGGGGAGTGGCGGTCGGTTCCCCGGTCAGTGGCGGTCGGTTCCCCGGTGAGTGGCGGTCGGTTCCCCGGTGAGTGGCGGTCGGTTCCCCGGGGGGTGGCGGTCGGTTCCCCGGGGAGTGGCGGTCGGTTCCCCGGTCAGTGGCGGTCGGATCCCCGGTCAGTGGCGGTCGGTTCCCCGGTCAGTGGCGGTCGGTTCCCCGGTCAGTGGCGGTCGGTTCCCCGGTGAGTGGCGGTCGGTTCCCCGGGGGGTGGCGGTCGGTTCCCCGGGGGGTGGCGGTCGGTTCCCCGGGGGGTGGCGGTCGGTTCCCCGGGGGGTGGCGGTCGGTTCCCCGGTCAGTGGCGGTCGGTTCCCCGGGGAGTGGCGGTCGGTTCCCCGGGGGGTGGCGGTCGGTTCCCCGGGGGGTGGCGGTCGGTTCCCCGGTCGCTGGCGGTCGGTTCGCCGGTCAGTGGCGGTCGGTTCCCCGGTCAGTGGCGGTCGGTTCCCCGGGGGGTGGCGGTCGGTTCCCCGGTCAGTGGCGGTCGGTTCCCCGGTCAGTGGCGGTCGGTTCCCCGGGGGGTGGCGGTCGGTTCCCCGGTCGGTGGCGGTCGGTTCCCCGGCGGGTGGCGGTCGGTTCCCCGGGGAGTGGCGGTCGGTTCCCCGGGGAGTGGCGGTCGGATCCCCGGGGGGTGGCGGTCGGATCCCCGGGGGGTGGCGGTCGGTTCCCCGGGGAGTGGCGGTCGGTTCCCCGGTCAGTGGCGGTCGGTTCCCCGGGGGGTGGCGGTCGGTTCCCCGGGGGGTGGCGGTCGGTTCCCCGGGGGGTGGCGGTCGGTTCCCCGGGGGTGGCGGTCGGTTCCCCGGTCAGTGGCGGTCGGTTCCCCGGGGGGTGGCGGTCGGTTCCCCGGGGGGTGGCGGTCGGTTCCCCGGTCAGTGGCGGTCGGTTCCCCGGTCAGTGGCGGTCGGTTCCCCGGTCAGTGGCGGTCGGTTCCCCGGGGAATGGCGGTCGGTTCCCCGGTCGGTGGCGGTCGGTTCCCCGGGGAGTGGCGGTCGGTTCCCCGGTCAGTGGCGGTCGGTTCCCCGGGGGGTGGCGGTCGGTTCCCCGGGGGGTGGCGGTCGGTTCCCCGGGGGGTGGCGGTCGGTTCCCCGGGGGTGGCGGTCGGTTGCCCGGTCCATGGCGGTCGGTTCCCCGGGGGGTGGCGGTCGGTTCCCCGGGGGGTGGCGGTCGGTTCCCCGGGCGTTGGCGGTCGGTTCCCCGGGCGTTGGCGGTCGGTTCCCCGGGGGGGTGGCGGTCGGTTCCCCGGGGGGGTGCCGGTCGGTTCCCCGGCCAGTGGCGGTCGGTTCCCCGGGGGGTGGCGGTCGGTTCCCCGGTCGGTGGCGGTCGGTTCCCCGGGGAGTGGCGGTCGGTTCCCCGGGGGGTGGCGGTCGGTTCCCCGGTCAGTGGCGGTCGGTTCCCCGGTCAATGGCGGTCGGTTCCCCGGGGAGTGGCGGTCGGATCCCCGGGGAGTGGCGGTCGGTTCCCCGGGGGGTGGCGGTCGGATCCCCGGACGGTGGCGGTCGGTTCCCCGGCGGGTGGCGGTCGGTTCCCCGGGGGGTGGCGGTCGGTTCCCCGGGGGGTGGCGGTCGGTTCCCCGGTCAGTGGCGGTCGGTTCCCCGGCGAGTGGCGGTCGGTTCCCCGGCCAGTGGCGGTCGGTTCCCCGGTCAGTGGCGGTCGGTTCCCCGGTGAGTGGCGGTCGGTTCCCCGGTGAGTGGCGGTCGGTTCCCTGGGGGGTGGCGGTCGGTTCCCCGGGGGGTGGCGGTCGGTTCCCCGATCAGTGGCGGTCGGTTCCCCGGGGAGTGGCGGTCGGTTCCCCGGGGAGTAGCGGTCGGTTCCCCGATCAGTGGCGGTCGGTTCCCCGGTCAGTGGCGGTCGGTTCCCCGGTCAGTGGCGGTCGGTTCCCCGGGGAGTGGCGGTCGGATCCCCGGCGAGTGGCGGTCGGATCCCCGGGGGGTGGCGGTCGGATCCCCGGGGGGTGGCGGTCGGTTCCCCGGGGGGTGGCGGTCGGTTCCCCGGACGGTGGCGGTCGGTTCCCCGGGGAGTGGCGGTCGGTTCCCCGGGGAGTGGCGGTCGGTTCCCCGGCCGGTGGCGGTCGGTTCCCCGGCCGGTGGCGGTCGGTTCCCCGGCCGGTGGCGGTCGGTTCCCCGGCCGGTGGCGGTCGGTTCCCCGGGGAGTGGCGGTCGGTTCCCCGGCGAGTGGCGGTCGGTTCCCCGGCCAGTGGCGGTCGGTTCCCCGGCCAGTGGCGGTCGGTTCCCCGGTCAGTGGCGGTCGGTTCCCCGGTGAGTGGCGGTCGGTTCCCCGGGGGGTGGCGGTCGGTTCCCCGATCAGTGGCGGTCGGTTCCCCGGGGAGTGGCGGTCGGTTCCCCCGGGAGTGGCGGTCGGTTCCCCGGTCAGTGGCGGTCGGTTCCCCGGTCAGTGGCGGTCGGTTCCCCGGGGAGTGGCGGTCGGTTCCCCGGGGAGTGGCGGTCGGTTCCCCGGGGAGTGGCGGTCGGTTCCCCGGGGAGTGGCGGTCGGTTCCCCGGGGAGTGGCGGTCGGTTCCCCGGCCGGTGGCGGTCGGTTCCCCGGCCGGTGGCGGTCGGTTCCCCGGCCGGTGGCGGTCGGTTCCCCGGCCGGTGGCGGTCGGTTCCCCGGTCGGTGGCGGTCGGTTCCCCGGGGGTGGCGGTCGGTTCCTCGGGGGGTGGCGGTCGGTTCCCCGGGGGGTGGCGGTCGGTTCCCCGGTCGGTGGCGGTCGGTTCCCCGGGGGGTGGCGGTCGGTTCCCCGGGGAGTGGCGGTCGGTTCCCCGGTCGGTGGCGGTCGGTTCCCCGGGGGGTGGCGGTCGGTTCCCCGGGGGGTGGCGGTCGGTTCCCCGGGGGGTGGCGGTCGGTTCCCCGGGGGTGGCGGTCGGTTGCCCGGTCCATGGCGGTCGGTTCCCCGGGGGGATGGCGGTCGGTTCCCCGGGGGGTGGCGGTCGGTTCCCCGGGCGTTGGCGGTCGGTTCCCCGGGGGGGTGGCGGTCGCTTCCCCGGGCGTTGGCGGTCGGTTCCCCGGGCGTTGGCGGTCGGTTCCCCGGGGGGGTGGCGGTCGGTTCCCCGGGGGGGTGGCGGTCGGTTCCCCGGGCGTTGGCGGTCGGTTCCCCGGGCGTTGGCGGTCGGTTCCCCGGGGGGGTGGCGGTCGGTTCCCCGGGGGGTGGCGGTCGGTTCTCCGGGCGTTGGCGGTCGGTTCCCCGGGCGTTGGCGGTCGGTTCCCCGGGGGGGTGGCGGTCGGTTCCCCGGCGAGTGGCGGTCGGTTCCCCGGGCGTTGGCGGTCGGTTCCCCGGGCGTTGGCGGTCGGTTCCCCGGGGGGGTGGCGGTCGGTTCCCCGGCCAGTGGCGGTCGGTTCCCCGGGCGTTGGCGGTCGGTTCCCCGGGGGGGTGGCAGTCGGTTCCCCGGTCAGTGGCGGTCGGTTCTCCGGGCGTTGGCGGTCGGTTCCCCGGGGGGGTGGCGGTCGGTTCCCCGGCCAGAGGCGGTCGGTTCCCCAATTAATTGCTGTTCTCCCGATGATTACAGGTGAATCTCCCGGTGAGCCTGAGTGTGGTGTCGGTGCAATGCGGCTCCGACGGGACTTTCTTTTTGACTCAGAGTGGAAAGGTGCTGGCCTGTGGAAACAACGAATACAACAAACTGGGCCTCAACCATTACATGCGCGGCCTCCGCAACCATCACATCAACGTGAGTCCTCAGCACGGTCCCACCTCAAACTCCACTATCACCACATTCACACCACCGGTTGAAGAGTTAAAATACCAGGACAGCTCGCATAGACTCGGCGTGTATTCCCTCAAGTATCAAAGATTAAGGAGTGATCTAATGAAGTGTTTAAGATGATTAAATGATTTGATGGGGTGAGGGAGGGAGAAGCTGGGGGCTGTGAGAGTCCTGGAACAGTGGGGTGAGACACTACCTGTATATAAACCCTTCCCGCCACCTTTCTGTCTCCACAGGCTGATCAGGAAGTTCCCTACATGACCTCACTGACACTGTCCAAACAGCTGGCCATTTACAAAATCAAAACGGTGTCTGCTGGCAAGACCCACACAGCGTCAATAGACGGTAAGCGACAGCACAGGACTGAAGGAGCTGGGGAATTTATCCACACTCTTTCATTTTTACACATGTAATTTGCCCTCCTTTCTCTCAAATCCTAACCCACCTTCTCCCCATATCCCCCAATCCCACATCCCTCAATCCCACTGACCCACCTTCTCCCCACATCCCTCAATCCCACATCCCTCAATCCCACCGACCCACCTTCTCCCCACGTCCCTCAATCCCACATCCCTCAATCCCACCTACACATCTCCCCACATCCCTCAATCCCACCTACACATCTCCCCACATCCCTCAATCCCACCTACCCACTTTCTCCCCACGTCCCTCAATCCCACATCCCTCAATCCCACTGACCCACCTTCTCCCCACGTCCCTCAATCCCACCTACACATCTCCCCACATCCCTCAATCCCACCTACCCACTTTCTCCCCACGTCCCTCAATCCCACATCCCTCAATCCCACCTACCCATCTTCTCCCCACGTCCCTCAATCCCACCTACCCATCTTCTCCCCACGTCCCTCAATCCTACCTTACCCACCTTCTCACCCTATGCCTCAACCATGTATCTGATGTTGGGTAAGAACATAAGAAATAGGAGCAGGATTAGGCCATTCGGCCCCTCGAGCCTGCTCCTCCATTCACTAAGATCATGGCTGATCTTCAACCTCAACTCCACTTTCCCGCCCGATCCCCATATCCCTTGATTCCCCCAGAGTCCAAAAATCTATTGATCTCAGCCTTGAACATACGAACATATGAATTAAGAGCAGGTGTAGGCCATTCGGCCCCTCGAGCCTGCTCTGCCATTTGATAAGATCATGGCTGATCTGATTGTGACCTTAACCCTACTTTCCCATCTGCCTGCTATAACCTTTGACTCCCTTGTTAATCAGGAATCTATCGAACTCAGCCTTAAAAATATTCAATGACCCTGCCTCCACCGCTCTCTGGGGAAGGGAGTTCCACAGACTCACGACCCTCTGAGAGAAAAAATTTCTCCTCATCTCCGTCTTAAATGGGAGACCCCTTATTTTTACACTGTGGCCCCTAGTTCCAGTCTCTCCCACAAGGGGAAACATCCTCTCAGCATCTACCCCTTCTAGTCCCCTCAGGATCTTATATGTTTCAATAAGATCATCTCTCATTTTTCTAAACTCCAGTGTATACAGGCCCAACTTGTCCAACCTTTCCTCATACGATAACCCCCTCATCCCAGGAATCAGTCGAGTGAACCTTCTCTGAACCGCCTCCAAAGCAATTCTGTCCTTTCGTAAATAAGGAGACCAAAACTACACACAGCATTCCAGATGTGGTCTCACCAATGCCCTGTACAACTGGAGCAAAACATCTCTACTTTTATATTCCATTTCCTTTGCAATAAATGACAACATTCCATTTGCCTTCCTAATCACTTGCTGTACCTGCATACTAACTTTTTGTGATTCATGTACTCGGACACCCAGATCCCTCTGTACCTCAGAGTTCTGCAATCTCTCTCCATTTAAGTAATATACCAATCCGGCCATTACCGCCCCATCAGTCCATTCTCAATCATCAGCAAAGTGATGGAAGGTGTCGTCGACAGTGCTATCAAGCGGCACTTACTCACCAATAACCTGTTCACCGATGCTCAGTTTGGGTTCTGCCAGGACCACTCGGCTCCAGACCTCATTACAGCCTTGGTCCAAACATGGACAAAAGAGCTGAATTCCAGAGGTGAGGTGAGAGTGACTGCCCTTGACATCAAGGCAGCATTTGACCGAGTGTGGCACCAAGGAGCCCTAGTAAAATTAAAGTCAATGGGAATCAGGGGGAAAACTCTCCGGTGGCTGGAGTCATACCTAGCACAAAGGAAAATGGTAGTGGTTGTTGGAGGCCAATCATCTCAGCCCCAGGACATTGCTGCAGGAGTTCCTCAGGGCAGTGTCCTAGGCCCAACCATCTTCAGCTGCTTCATCAATGACCTTCCCTCCATCATAAGGTCAGAAATGGGGTTGTTTGTTGATGATTGGACAGTGTTCAGTTCCATTCGCAGCCCTTCAGATAATGAAGCAGTCCGTGTCCGCATGCAGCAAGACCTGGACAACATCCAGGCTTGGGCTCATAAGTGGCAAGTAACATTCGCGCCAGACATGTGCCAGGCAATGACCATCCCCAACAAGAGAGAGTCTAACCACCTCCCCTTGGCATTCAACGGCATTACCATCACAGAATCCCACACCATCAACATCCTGGGGGTCACCACTGACCAGAAACTTAATGGACCAACCACATAAATACTGTGGCTACAAGAGCAGGTCAGAGGTTGGGTATTCTGTGGCGAGTGACTCACCTCCTGACTCCCCAAAGCCTTTCCACCATCTAAAGGCACAAGTCAGGAGTGTGATGGAATACTCTCCACTTGCCTGGAGTGCAGCTCCAACAACTCTCAAGAAGCTCGACACCAAACAGGACAAAGCAGCCCGCTTGATTGGCACCCCATCCACCACCCTAAACATTCACTCCCTTCACCACCGACGCACTGTGGCTGCAGTGTGTACCATCCACAGGATGCACTGCAGCAAGTCGCCAAGGCTTCTTCAACAGCACCTCCCAAACCCGCGACCTCTACCACCTAGAAGGACAAGGGCAGCGGGCACATGGGAACAACACCACCTGCACGTTCCCCTCCAAGTCACACACCATCTTGACTTGGAAATATATCGCCGTTCCTTCATCATCGCTGGGTCAAAATCCTGGAACTCCCTTCCTAACAGCACTGTGGGAGAACCTTCACCACACGGACTGCAGCGATTCAAGAAGGCGGCTCACCACCACCTTCTCGGGCAATTAGGGATGGGCAATAAATGCCGGCCTCGCCAGCGACGCCCACATCCCATGAATGAATAAAAAAATACTGCTTTTCTATTCCTGCTGCCAAGATGGACAAGTTCACATTTTCCCACATTATACTCCCTTTGCCAAATTTTTGCCCACTCACTTAACTTGTCGATATCCCTTTGCAAACTCCTTATGTCCTCTTCACAACTTACTTTCCTACCTATCTTTGTGTCATCAGCAAATTTAGCAACCATACATTTGGTCCCTTCATCCAAGTCATTGATATAGATTGTAAATAGTTGAGGCCCCAGCACTGATCCCTGTGGCACTCCACTCGTTACATCTTGCCAACCTGAAAATGACCCATTTATGCCTACTCTCTGTTTAAGAACATAAGAAATAGGAGCAGGAGTAGGCCAATCGGCCCCTCAAGCCTGCTCCGCCATTCAATAAGATCATGGCTGATCTGATCCTAACCTCAAATCTAAATTCATGTCCAATTTCCTGCCCACTCCCCTTAACCCCTAATTCCCTTTACTTCTAGGAAACTGTCTATTCCTGTTTTAAATTTATTTAATGATGTAGCTTCCACAGCTTCCTGGGGCAGCAAATTCCACAGACCTACTACCCTCTGAGTGAAGAAGTTTCTCCTCATCTCAGTTTTGAAAGAGCAGCCCCTTATTCTAAGATTATGCCCCCTAGTTCTAGTTTCACCCATCCTTGGGAACATCCTTACCGCATCCACCCGATCAAGCCCCTTCACAATCTTATATGTTTCAATAAGATCGCCTCTCATTCTTCTGAACTCCAATGAGTAGAGTCCCAATCCACTCAACCTCTCCTCATATGTCCACCCCCTCATCCCCGGGATTAACCGAGTGAACCTTCTTTGTACTGCCTCGAGAGCAAGTATGTCTTTTCTTAAGTATGGACACCAAAACTGTATGCAGTATTCCAGGTGTGGTCTCACCAATACCTTGTATAACTGCAGCAATACCTCCCTGTTTTTATATTCTATCCCCCGAGCAATAAAAGCCAACATTCCGTTGGCCTTCTTGATCACCTGCTGCACCTGCATACTAACTTTTTGATTTTCTTGCACTCGGACCCCCAGATCCCTTTGTACTGCAGTACTTTCCAGTTTCTTGCCATTAAGATAATAACTTGCTCTCTGATTTTTCCTGCCAAAGTGCATAACCTCACATTTTCCAATATTGTATTGCATCTGCCAAATCTCTCCGCCCACTCACCCAGCCTGTCTATATCCCCTTGTAGGTTTTTTATGTCCTCCTCACTCTCTACTTTCCCTCCCATCTTTGTATCATCTGTAAACTTTGATATGTTACACTCGGTCCCCTCCTCCAAATCGTTAATATAGATTGTAAAGAGTTGGGGACCCAGCACCGACCCCTGCGGAACACCACTGGCTACTGGTTGCTAGTCCGAGAATGAACCATTTATCCCAACTCTCTGCTTCCTGTTCGATAACCAATCCTCCAGCCATGCCAGAATATTACCCCCAATCCAGTGATTCTTTATCTTGAGCAATAATCTTTTATGTGGCACCTTGTCGAATGCCTTCTGGAAGTCTAAATACACTACGTCCACTGGTTCCCCTTTATCCACTCTGTACGTTATGTCCTTAAAGAACTCAAGCAAATTTGCCAGACATGACTTCCCCTTCGTAAAGCCATGCTGACTTTGTCCTATTAAATTATGTTTATCCAAATGTTCCGCTACTGTCTCCTTAATAACAGACTCCAAAATTTTACCCACCACAGATGTTAGGCTAACTGGTCTATAATTTCCAGCCTTCTGCCTATTACCCTTTTTAAATAAGGGTGTTACATTAGCAGTTTTCCAATCTGCCGGGACCTTTGCCGAGTCCAGAGAATTTTGGAAAATTATTACCAAAGCATCCACAATCCCTACTGCCACTTCCCTCAAGACCCTAGGATGTAAGCCATCAGGTCCAGGGGATTTATCCGCCTTGAGTCCCATCAATTTACTGAGTCCCAATTCCTTAGTGATTTTAATTGTATTTAGCTCCTCCCCCCCGAGAGCCCCCTGTTTGTCCAGTGTTGGGATATTCTTAGTGTCCTCTACTGTAAAGACTGAAACAAAATATTTGTTCAGCATTTTTGCCATCTCCATGTTTCCTACCATTAATTTCCCGGTCTCATCCTCTAAGGGACCCTTAGCCACCCTTTTTCTTTTTATATAACTGTAGAAACTCTTGCTATCTGTTTTTATATTTTTTACTAATTTATTTTCATAATCTATCTTCCCTTTCTTAATCAGTCCTTTAGTTACTTTTTGCTGTCTTTTGAAGACTTCCCAATCTTCTATCCTCCCACTAAGTTTGGCTACCTTATATGTCCTTGTTTTTAGTCGGATACTATCCTTAATTTCTTTACTTCGCCACAGATGGCTGACATTTCTTTTGCACCCTTTTTTCCTCAGTGGAATATATATTTTTTGAAAGTTGTAAAATAACTCCTTAAATGAACACCACTGCTCATGTACCGTCTTACCCTTTAATCTATTTTCCCAGTCCACTTTAATCAATTCTGCTCTCATACCATCATAGTCTCCTTTATTCAAGCTCAGTATGCTTGTTTGAGAACCAACCTTCTCACCCTCTAATTGGATATGGAATGTAACCATGTTATGGTCACTCATTTCAAGGGGATCCTTAACTCGGACATTATAAATTAATCCTGGCTCATTACACAGGACCAGGTCCAAGGTTGCTTGCCCCCTTGTAGGATCAGTTACATACTGCTCAAGAAATCCATCCCTAATACACTCAATAAACTCTTCCTCAAGGCTACCCTGCCCAATTTGATTTGTCCAGTTAATATGATAGTTTCCTGTTAGCTAACCAATCCTTTATCCATGCTAATATGTTACCCCCTACACCATGAGCTCTTATTTTGTGTAGTTTAGCCTTTGATGTGTCATCTTGTCAAAAGCCTTCTGGAAATCCAAGTACACCACATCCACAGGATCCCCTTTATCCACGTTGCTTGTTACTTCCTCAAAGAACTCTAATAAATTAGTCAAACAAGATTTCCCTTTCACAAAGCCGTGTTGACTCTGCCTGATTGCATTGAGATTTTCTAAGTGCCCTGCTATAACCTCCTTAATAATAGATTCTAGCATTTTCCCTCTGACAGATGTTAAGCTAACTGGCCTGTAGTTTCCTGCTTTCTGTCTCCCTCCTTTCTTGAATAGAGGAATTACATTCACTATTTTCCAATCTGATGGGACCCTTCCAGAATCTCGGGAATTTTGGAAAATTAATACCAATGCATCTACTATCTCTGCAGCTGCTTATTTTAAGACCCGAGGATGAAATCCGTCAGGACCTGGGGACTTGTCAGCTTTTAGTTCTTATATTTTTTTCAGAACCCTTTCCCCGGTGATTGTAAATGATTTAAGTTCCTCCCTTTCACCTCTTGATTCACAATTATTTCTGGCATGTTATTTGTATCCTCTACAGTGAAGACGGACGCAAAATATCTGTTCAATTCATCCGCCATTTCCTTATTCTCCATTATTAATTCCCCAGACTCACTCTCTAGAGGACCAACACTCACTTTACTTACTCTTTTCCTTTTTAAATACCTGTAGAAACTCTTACTATCTGTTTTTATATTTCTGGCTAGCTTTCTCTCGTACTCTAATTTCTCCCTCATTATTTTTAGTCATTCTTTGCTGTTTTTTATATTCTGTCCAATCTTCTGACCTGCCACTAATCTTTGCGGAATTGTATGCTTTTTCTTTCAATTTGACACTATCTATAACTTCCTTAGTTAGTCACGGATGGTACGTCCTTCCCCTAGAGTCTTTCTTTCTCACTGGAATATTCTCAATGACTCAGCACCCACAGCCCTCTGGGATAGAGAATTCCAAAGATTCACAACCCTCTGAGTGAAGAAATTCCTCCTCATCTCAGTCTTAAATGGCCGACCCCTTATCCTGAGACTCTGCCCTCTAGTTCGAGACTCTCCAGCCAAGGGAAACAACCTCTCAGCATCTACCCTGTCAAGCCCCCTCAGAATCTTATATGTTTCAATGAGATCACCTCTCATTCTTCTAAACTCCAGAGAGTATCGGCCCATTCTACTCAATCTCTCCTATAGGACAACCCTCTCATCCCAGGAATCAATCTAGTGAACCTTCGTTGCACCGCCTCTAAGGCAAGTATATCCTTCCTTAGATCAGGAGACTAAAACTGTACTCAGTACTCCAGGTGAGGTCTCACCAAAGCCCTGTACAATTGTAGTAAGACTTCCTTACTCTTGTACTCCACCCCCTTGCAATAAAGGCCAACATGCCTTTTGCTTTTCTAATTGCTCGCTGTGTCAGCATGTTAACTTTCTGTGTTTCGTGTACAAGGACACCCAAATCCCTCCGAACACGAACATTTAATAGTTTCTCACCATTTAAAAAATATTCTGTTTTTCTATTTTTCTTGCCAGTGAATAACCTCGCTTTTCCCCACATTATACTCTATCTGCCACCTTCTTGCCCACTCACTTAACCTGCCTGTATCCCTTTGCAGACTCTGTGTCCTCCTCACAGCTTACTTTCCCACCTAGCTTTGTATTGTCAGCAAACTTGGTTACATTACACTCGGTCCCCTCATCTAAGTCATTAATATAGATTGTAAATAGCTGAGGCCCAAGCACTGATCCTTGTGGTACCCCACTAGTTACAGCCTGCCAACCTGAGAATGACCCGTTTATTCCTACTCTCTGTTTTCTGTCCTTTAACCAATCCTCTATCCATGCTAATATATTACCCCCAACCCCATGAGCCCTTATCTTGTGTAACAACCTTTTATGTGGCACCTTATCGAATGGCTTTTGTAAATCCAAATATATGACATCCACTGGTTCCCCTTTATCTACCCTGCTAGTTACACCCTCAAAAAACTCTAATAGATTTGTCTAACACGGTTTCCCTTTCATAGAACCATGTTGACTCTGCCTAATCACATTATGATTTTCTAAGTGCCCTGTTACCACTTCCTTAATAATTGATTCCAGCATTTTCCCGACGACTGATGTCAGGCTAACTGGCCTGTAGTTTCCTGTTTTCTCTCCCTCTTTTCTAGAATAGCGGGGTTACATTTCCTACCTTCCAATCCGCTGGGACCGTTCTAGAATCTGGAGAATTTTGGAAGATCACAACCAATGCATCCACTATCTCTGCAGCCACCTCTTTTAGATCCCTCGGATGTCGGCCATCAGGTCCAGGGGATTTATCAGCTTTTAGTCCCATTAGTTTCTCCAGTACTTTTTGTCTACTGATAATAATTACTTTAAGTTCCTCCCTCTCATTTACCCCTTGGTTCCCCACTATTTCGGGTTTGCTTTTTGTGTCTTCTACTGTGAAGACAGATACAAAATATTTGTTTAACACATCTGCCATTTCCTGATTCCCCATTATAATTTCTCCTGTCTCAGTCTCTAGGGGACCAACGTTTACTTTTGCTGCTCTCTTCCTTTTTACATACTTGTAGATGCTCTTACAATCTGTTTTTATATTTCTTGCTTGTTTACTTTCATATTCTATTTTCTCCCTTTTTATCAATTTTTTGATTGTCCTTTGCTGGTTTCTAAAACTCTCCCAATCTTCAGGCTTACTACTCCTCTTCACAACATTATAGGCCTCTTCCTTTAATCTAATACTGCCCTTAACTTCTTTAGTTAGCCACAGGAGGATCACTTTTCCAGTGGAGTTTTTATTCCTCAATGGAATGTGTATTAGTTCAGAATATTGAAATATTTCTTTTAATGTTCACCATTGTTTATCTACCGTCATATCTTTTAATCTAATTTCCCAATTTACCTTAGCCAACTCGCCCTTCATACCGATGTAATTGGCTTAGTTTTAGACTTAAGTACGTCATTCTCAAACTCAATGTGAAATTCTATCATATTATGATTACTCTTCCCCAGAGGATCCCTCACTGTGAAATTACTAATTAACCCTCTCTCATTACACAATACAAAATCTAAAATAGCCTGTTCCCTGGTTGGTTCTATGATGTATTGCTCTAGGAAACCGTCTCAAATACATTCCATGAACTCGTCCTCCAAACTACCTTTGCCAATTTGATTTGCCCAGTCTATATGAAGATTAAAATCCCCCATGATTACTGCATTACCTTTGTTACAAGCTCCTATTATTTCAAGATTAATACTCTGTCCAACGGTATAGCTACTGTTCGGGGGCCTATAAACTACTCCCACCAGTGGTTTCTGCCCCTTGTTATTTCTTATTTCCACCCAGACTGATTCTATTCCCTGATCCTCTGAGCCGAGATCCTTTCTCACCAGTGTCCTTATCTCATCCTTTATTATCAGGGCTACACTCCCCCCACCCCACTTGCTTTTCGAAACGTCAAGTACCCTGGAATATTTAGTTCCCAATCTTGGTCACTTTGCATCCAAGTCTCAGTAATGGCTCCAGGATCAAATATCCATTTATCTCTATTTGTGCCATTAATTCCTCTATCTTGTTACGAATGCTCCGTGCATTCAGATAAAGAGCCTTTAATTTTGACTTTTTACCATTTTTTCCTGCTTTGACCGCACTAGTTGATGCTCTATTATCGGTAAACTCTCTGTCCCTTCCTGCCACACTCTGTTTATCTTTACTCGAATCACTGCTCTGTGGCCTTGACTTTTCTCATTAGATTTCTAAATTTTTACGTACCTGACCCCTCCCCCCGCCCCCCCCCTCCTTTTTAGTTTAAAGCCCTATCTGCAGGCCTGGTTATTCGGTTCACCAGGACACTGGTCCCAGCCTGGTTTAAGTGGAGCCCGTCCCAATGGAACAGCTCCCTCTTTCCCCAGTACTGGTGCCAGTGCCCCATGAATCGAAACCCCAGTCTCCCACACCAATCTTTGAGCCACACATTTAACTCTCTGATCTGATTTACCCGATGCCAATTTGCATGTGGCTCAGATAATAATCCAGAGATCATTACCTTTGAGGTTCTGCCTATTAATTTAGACCCTAGCTCTTCAAACTGTCTCAGTAGAACCTCATTCCTAGTTCTCCCTACGTCGTTGGTTCATATGTAGACCACGACAACTCGATCCTCCCCCTCATGCTCCAAGCTCTTCTCCAGCTACGAGGAGATGTCATTAACTCTGGCGCCGACCGGGCAGGCAACACAGCCTTCGGGACTCTCGGTCGCGGCTGCAGAGAACAGAGCCTATCCCTCAAGGGGATATAGACAGGCTAAGTGAGTGGGCAAGAACATGGCAGATGGAATATAATGTGGGAAAATGTGAAGTTATCCACTTTGGTAGGAAAAACAGAAATGCAGAGTATTTTTTAAATGGTGATAGCTTGGGAAATGTTGATGTTCAAAGGGACCTGGGTGTCCTTGTACATGAGTCACTGAAAGCTAACATGCAGGTGCAGCAAGCAATTAGGAAGGCAAATGGTATGTTGGCCTTTATTACAAGAGGATTTGAGTACAGGAGCAAGGATGTCTTACTGCAGTTATACAGGGCCTTGGTGAGACCACACCTAGAGTATTGTGTACAATTTTGGTCTCCTTACCTAAGAAAGGATATACTTGCCATAGAGGGAGTGCAACAAAGGTTCACCAGACTGATTCCTGGGATGGCAGGACTGTCGTATGAGGAGAGATTGAGTAGACTAGGCCTGTATTCTCTAGAGTTTAGAAGAATGAGAGGTGATCTCATTGAAACATACAAAATTCTTACAGGGCTCGACAGGGTAGATGCAGGGAGGATGTTTCCCCTGACTGAGGAGTCTAGAACCAGGGGTCACAGTCTCAGAATAAGGGGTCGGCCATTTAGGACTGAGATGAGGAGAAATTTCTTCACTCAGAGGGTGGTGAATCTTTGGAATTCTCTGCCCCAGAGGGCTGTGGAGGCTCAGTCATTGAGTACATTCAAAACAGAGATCGATAGATTTCTAGATATTAAAGGCATCAAGGGATATGGGGATGGTGCAGGAAAATGGAGTTGAGGTAGAAGATCAGCCATGATCTTGTTGAATGGCAGAGCAGGCTCGAGGGGCCGGATGGCCTACTCCTGCTCCTATTTCTTATGTTCTTATGACTATACTATCCCCTCCCACTACCACATTCCTTTTCACTCCCCCCACTTGAATGGCCTCCTCTACCACGGTGCCATGGTCAGTTTGCCCATCCCCACAGGTAGCAAGTATCTCGTACCTGTTGGGCAAGGTCAAAGGCTGAGGCTCCTCCATCACTACAACCTGGGTCCCCCGTACCTGCCTGACTCGCAGTCACACCCTCCTGTCCCTGCCCACTGAATGAATCTAAACAACTACCTAATCTAAGGGGTGTGACTGCCTCCTGGATCAAAATGCCCAGGTCACTCTCCCCCTCCCTGATGCAATGTCGGCAGCTCGGACTCCAGCTCAACAATTCTGAGCCCAAGTTCCTCGAGTTGCAGACACTTCCTGTGGATGTGATTGCCGGGGATCTCGCTGGTCTCCACCCACTCCCACACACTGCGGTTACAACACACCACCTGCCCCGCCATCGCTGGTCTCCACCCACTCCCACACACTGCGGTTACAACACACCACCTGCCCCGCCATCGCTGGTCTCCACCCACTCCCACACACTGCGGTTACAACACACCACCTGCCCCGCCATCGCTGGTCTCCACCAACTCCCACACGCTGCGGTTACAACACACCACCTGCCCCGCCATCGCTGGTCTCCACCAACTCCCACACACTGCGGTTACAACACACCACCTGCCCCGCCATCGCTGGTCTCCACCAACTCCCACACACTGCGGTTACAACACACCACCTGCCCCGCCATCGCTGGTCTCCACCAACTCCCACACGCTGCGGTTACAACACACCACCTGCCCCGCCATCGCTGGTCTCCACCCACTCCCACACACTGCGGTTACAACACACCACCTGCCCCGCCATCGCTGGTCTCCACCAACTCCCACACGCTGTGGTTACAACACACCACCTGCCCCGCCATCGCTGGTCTCCACCAACTCCCACACACTGTGGTTACAACACACCACCTGCCCCGCCATCGCTGGTCTCCACCAACTCCCACACGCTGCGGTTACAACACACCACCTGCCCCGCCATCGCTGGTCTCCACCCACTCCCACACACTGCGGTTACAACACACCACCTGCCCCGCCATCGCTGGTCTCCACCAACTCCCACACGCTGTGGTTACAACACACCACCTGCCCCGCCATCGCTGGTCTCCACCCACTCCCACACACTGTGGTTACAACACACCACCTGCCCCGCCATCGCTGGTCTCCACCCACTCCCACACGCTGTGGTTACAACACACCACCTGCCCCGCCATCGCTGGTCTCCACCCACTCCCACACACTGTGGTTACAACACACCACCTGCCCCGCCATCACTGGTCTCCACCAACTCCCACACACTGTGGTTACAACACACCACCTGCCCCGCCATCGCTGGTCTCCACCCACTCCCACACACTGTGGTTACAACACACCACCTGCCCCACCATCGCTGGTCTCCACCCACTCCCACACACTGCGGTTACAACACACCACCTGCCCCGCCATCACTGGTCTCCACCAACTCCCACACACTGTGGTTACAACACACCACCTGCCCCGCCATCGCTGGTCTCCACCCACTCCCACACGCTGTGGTTACAACACACCACCTGCCCCGCCATCACTGGTCTCCACCAACTCCCACACACTGTGGTTACAACACACCACCTGCCCCGCCATCGCTGGTCTCCACCAACTCCCACACGCTGTGGTTACAACACACCACCTGCCCCGCCATCGCTGGTCTCCACCAACTCCCACACGCTGTGGTTACAACATACCACCTGCCCCGCCATCGCTGGTCTCCACCAACTCCCACACACTGTGGTTACAACACACCACCTGCCCCGCCATCGCTGGTCTCCACCAACTCCCACACACTGTGGTTACAACACACCACCTGCCCCGCCATCGCTGGTCTCCACCCACTCCCACACACTGTGGTTACAACACACCACCTGCCCCGCCATCGCTGGTCTCCACCAACTCCCACACACTGCAGTTACAACACACCACCTGCCCCGCCATCGCTGGTCTCCACCCACTCCCACACACTGTGGTTACAACACACCACCTGCCCCGCCATCGCTGGTCTCCACCCACTCCCACACGCTGCAGTTACAACACACCACCTGCCCCGCCATCGCTGGTCTCCACCCACTCCCACACACTGTGGTTACAACACACCACCTGCCCCGCCATCGCTGGTCTCCACCAACTCCCACACGCTGCAGTTACAACACACCACCTGCCCCGCCATCGCTGGTCTCCACCCACTCCCACACGCTGCAGTTACAACACACCACCTGCCCCGCCATCACTTGTCGAAACAGAATTTATTTATTTACTTCATTAGAGTTTTTAAATCTCTCACTAGTCTTAATTTTATTAACTAATTAATTTATGTAGTTTAAGTTATTGATTTAAGCTCTTAGTTAAACCCCTGCCCTAACTTAGAGAGAAAAAGACCAGTATTGCCCTTGTATCTGACGCTGGGTAAGGGTTGGATATTGTGCCTGTGTATCTGACGCTGGGTAAGGGTTGGATATTGTGCCCGTGTATCTGACACTGGGTAAGGGTTGGATATTGTGCCTGTGTATCTGACGCTGGGTAAGGGTTGGATATTGTGCCTGTGTATCTGACGCTGGGTAAGGGTTGGATATTGTGCCTGTGTATCTGACGCTGGGTAAGGGTTGGATATTGTGCCTGTGTATCTGACGCTGGGGAAGGGTTGGATATTGTGCCTGTGTATCTGACGCTGGGTACGGGTTGGATATTGTGCCCGTGTATCTGACGCTGGGTACGGGTTGGATATTGTGCCCGTGTATCTGACACTGGGTAAGGGTTGGATATTGTGCCCGTGTATCTGACGCTGGGGAAGGGTTGGATATTGTGCCCGTGTATCTGACACTGGGTAAGGGTTGGATATTGTGCCCGTGTATCTGACACTGGGTAAGGGTTGGATATTTTGCCCGTGTATCTGACGCTGGGGAAGGGTTGGATATTTTGCCTGTGTATCTGACACTGGGTAAGGGTTGGATATTTTGCCCGTGTATCTGACGCTGGGGAAGGGTTGGATATTTTGCCTGTGTATCTGACGCTGGGGAAGGGTTGGATATTTTGCCTGTGTATCTGACGCTGGGGAAGGGTTGGATATTTTGCCCGTGTATCTGACGCTGGGTAAGGGTTCGATATTGTGCCTGTGTATCTGACGCTGGGGAAGGGTTGGATATTGTGCCTGTGTATCTGACGCTGGGTACGGGTTGGATATTGTGCCCGTGTATCTGACGCTGGGTACGGGTTGGATATTGTGCCCGTGTATCTGACACTGGGTAAGGGTTGGATATTGTGCCCGTGTATCTGACGCTGGGGAAGGGTTGGATATTGTGCCCGTGTATCTGACACTGGGTAAGGGTTGGATATTGTGCCCGTGTATCTGACACTGGGTAAGGGTTGGATATTTTGCCCGTGTATCTGACGCTGGGGAAGGGTTGGATATTTTGCCTGTGTATCTGACACTGGGTAAGGGTTGGATATTTTGCCCGTGTATCTGACGCTGGGGAAGGGTTGGATATTTTGCCTGTGTATCTGACACTGGGGAAGGGTTGGATATTTTGCCCGTGTATCTGACGCTGGGGAAGGGTTGGATATTTTGCCCGTGTATCTGACGCTGGGGAAGGGTTGGATATTTTGCCTGTGTATCTGACACTGGGTAAGGGTTGGATATTTTGCCTGTGTATCTGACACTGGGGAAGGGTTGGATATTTTGCCCGTGTATTTGACGCTGGGGAAGGGTTGGATATTGTGCCTGTGTATCTGACGCTGGGTACGGGTTGGATATTGTGCCCGTGTATCTGACGCTGGGTACGGGTTGGATATTTTGCCCGTGTATTTGACGCTGGGGAAGGGTTGGATATTGTGCCTGTGTATTTGACGCTGGGTAAGGGTTGGATATTGTGCCTGTGTATCTGACGCTGGGGAAGGGTTGGATATTTTGCCCGTGTATTTGACGCTGGGGAAGGGTTGGATATTGTGCCCTTGTATCTGACGCTGGGGAAGGGTTGGATATTGTGCCTGTGTATCTGACGCTGGGGAAGGGTTGGATATTGTGCCTGTGTATCTGACGCTGGGGAAGGGTTGGATATTTTGCCCGTGTATCTGACGCTGGGTAAGGGTTGGATATTGTGCCTGTGTATCTGACGCTGGGGAAGGGTTGGATATTGTGCCCGTGTATTTGACGCTGGATAAGGGTTGGATATTTTGCCCGTGTATCTGACGCTGGGGAAGGGTTGGATATTTTGCCTGTGTATCTGACACTGGGTAAGGGTTGGATATTTTGCCTGTGTATCTGACGCTGGGTAAGGGTTGGATATTTTGCCTGTGTATCTGACGCTGGGTAAGGGTTGGACATTGTGCCTGTGTATCTGACGCTGGGTAAGGGTTGGACATTGTGCCTCTGACCAGCGTTCAGTCTAACCTGTTTTTGTTCACTCAGAGAGAGGCCGTCTGTTGACATTTGGCTGTAACAAGTACGGGCAACTTGGAGTGGGAGACTACAAGAAACGCGATGGTATCAATGTGCTGCTTGGGCCACTTGGAGGGAAGCAAGTAACCAGAGTGTCATGTGGAGATGGATTCACCATCGCATCCACTGATGGTATGTGGCACATCGGGTATGAGAGATCTGTTGTTATAAATACACAGTTCGAAAATTTGAGTGTTCCAATAGGGTCCTGTGACAGCTCTAGTGTTGGAGCAATGGACTCCCATTGAGAGGCTATGGGCTACAGTGAACAAAGAGGAGGAGCTCTGAGCGACCCGGATAAAAGGGTAGGTTAATCGGGGTAAGTAAACAGTAAGTAACTTAATAATTATCGAGCATCTAAAGGGAGTTTACAAAAAAAAAGTTTCTAAATATAATGGAATGGCTGCTGAGACCCATTGCCTGTAATTCCTGCACCATGTGGGAACTTCAGGATGCTTCGTGTGTTCTGGTGGGCCACGTGTGCAGGAAATGCCTCCAGTTACCCGAGCTCAAGCTGAGGGTTTCTGAGCTTGACGGGCGGCTGGAGTCACTGCAGAGAATAAGGGAGGTTGAAGGTTTCTTGGATCGTTCATTCCAGGAGGTGGTCACCCCGCAGACACAGAGTTCAGGATAGCGAGTGGGTGGTCATCGGAAAGGGTAGGAAGAGGCCGGCAGTGCAGGAATCTTCTGGGAGTGTAGCCACTCTCAAACAGGTATCAGCATCGAATACCAGTGAGGGTGGCGACACCTCGAAGGAGTGCAGTCCTGAGCATGGCACCATGGGGAAAGGACTGTGCAGGGGGCACAGTGAAGTGTAGAAGTGCAGTAGTCATAGGGGATTCGATAGTCAGGGGGACTGACAGTCGTTTCTGTGAGTTCCGCATGGTCCCATCACTGAGAGGGTGTAGAACATTCTGCGGGGAGAAGGGGAAACAGCCAGAAGTCGTGGTTCATGTGGGTACCATCGACATAGGAAAGAAAAGGGTTGAGGCCCTGCGGTTAGAGTTTCAGGAACTAAGGAGGAAGTTACAAAGCAGGGCCTCAAAGGTACGAATCTCTGGATTACTCCCAGTGTCACCCACTAGTGAGTATGGAAATAGGAAGATAAGGCAGGTTAATGCACGGCTCGAGACATAGTGCAAGAGGGAGGGCTTCAGATTCTTGGGGCATTGGGACCAGTTCTGGGGCAGGAGGGACCTGTTCAAAATGGACGGGTTGCATCTCAACAGAACTGGGACCAATGTCCTCGCGAGGAGGTTCACTAGTGCTATGGGGGAGGGTTTAAAACTAATTTGGCAGCGGGATGGGCACCAGAATATAGCAATAGAAAGGAGAAACAAGGTAACAAAGGATTGGGAGAGACAGATAGCACTAGAGCAAGAAATAGTACTGTATTAGGTGGGATCAGACTAAGAGAGAGTACAGGAAAGTCTAAGACAGGTTTGCAGTGCATGTGTGTAAACACACGAAGTGTGGTAAACAAGGTTGGTGAGCTGCAAATAGCCACATGGGAATATGATGTCATGGCGATAACGGAGACCTGGGTCAAAAAAGGGCAGGATTGGAGACTAAATATTCCTGGATACAAGGTGTTCAGGAAAGATAGGGAAGGAAAGATAGGAGGAGGGGTGGCAGTATTGATTAAAGAGAATATTGCAATGCTGGAGAGAGAGGATGTCCTGGAGGGGTCAAGGACAGAATCTATTTGGTTAGAGTTAAGAAACAATAGAGGTGCCATTACACTACTGGGTGTATTCTACAGGCCACCAACTAGTGGGAAGGAGATAGAGGAGCAAATTTGCAGGGAAATTACAGAGAGGTGCAAGAACTATAGAGTAGTGATAATGGGGGACTTCAACTATCCTAATATAGACTGGGATAGTAATAGTGTAAAGGGCAAAGAGGGGGAGGAATTTTTGAAATGTGTTGAGAACTTTCTTGACCAGTACATTTCCAGCCCACGAGGAAGGAGGCATTGCTGGATCTGGTTCTGGGGAATGAGGTGGGACGAGCAAGTGTCAGTGGGGGAATATTTAGGGAACAGTGATCATAGTATCATAAGGTTTTGATTAGTTATGGAAAAGGACAAGGAACAATCTAGAGTGAAAATACAAAGAGCTGGCAGGGCTCGATGGGCTGAATGGCCTCCTGCGCTGTAAGCATTCTATTTCTATGATTGTATGATTCTATTGGGCTTCATTTAGAGGTGATAATTCACCTGGTCTCCGCTACATTTGACCCATGTGCTGTCCATTGTTGGGCTCCACTTGTTGTGAAGTGGGTTGTTGAAGGACGCAGTGGTTCTCTGTGTGAGAGTTCGCCTGGAATGATTAAACCTTACCATTGTACACTGTGCAGTTGTGGAACAGTTGTTGTGCATGACCTGTGAAAGTGTTGAACTTTAACTCTCTGGAAGGTCTTGTTGCCATGGTGTGGGCTAATGATAAACACCTCTGCCCATTGTCTCTCCCAGATAACCAGATCTTTGCCTGGGGTAATGGTGGGAACGGCCGTCTTGGAATGACGGTCACAGAGAAAGGTTTTGGTTCTGAAATCTGCACCTCGTGGCCTCGGCCGATTTTTGGGTCTCTTCACAATGTCTCGGACTTGTCCTGCCAAGGCTGGCACACCATTCTGATCGCGGGTGAGTACCCCCATCTCTCCTGAAGGTGCTGACTCTCACTGGGGTACAGGTCCCCTCCTCTCCTGAAGGTGCTGACTCTCACTGGGGTACAGGTCCCCTCCTCTCCTGAAGGTGCTGACTCTCACTGGGGTCGGGGTTTGAGGGGCACCGACTCTCACTGGGGTACGGGTCCCACAGACACTGACTCTCACTGGGGTACGGGTCCCTCGGGCACTGACTCTCACTGGGGTACGGGTCCCTCGGGCACCGACTCTCCCTGAGGTACGGGTCCCTCGGGCACCGACTCTCACTGGGGTACGGGTCCCTCGGGCACCGACTCTCACTGGGGTACGGGTCCCTCGGGCACTGACTCTCACTGGGGTACGGGTCCCTCGGGCACTGACTGTCACTGGGGTACGGGTCCCTCGGGCACTGACTCTCCCTGGGGTACGGGTCCCTCGGGCACTGACTCTCACTGGGGTACGGGTTCCACGGGCAGTAGCAGCACTCTGACACCTTCTCCTTTATGTGAGTCCAGACAGTGAGATGTTGTCAGGTTGTTTGAGCACAGGGAGCCAGTCCTGTGGCCAGCTGATGGGCAGCAGGAGTGAGTGAGTGAGTGAGTCACGATTCAGAGTGTGAGGGACTCTGGTTCCCTAACCCAGGGGTGCTGCTTTGGGTTGAATCACCCTGACTGATGGTGCTGGGACTCCTGGTGTGAAGAGCAGCGTTACTCCCTGTGCTGTCACCACTGCATCGCTTTCTTTGAGAAGAAAGTGTTTTAAGCTGCAGGAAGGGATGTTTCACTTACCATCTCTCCAGAGCTTGTCTCTAATCCCCGCACCCCAGTGAAAGAACAAACTCCCATTTCTACTGCGCTTTTCACCATCTCAGGATGTCCCAAAGCTTCACAGCCAATGAGATATTTTTGAAGTGTAGTCACTGTTATAATGTAGGAAACACGCAGCCCATTTGTACACAGCAAGATCCCACAAACAGCAATGTGATAATGACCAGATCATTTTTTTAGTGATGTTGATTGAGGGATAAATATTGGCCCAGGTCACCGGGGAGAACTCCCCTGCTCTTCCAATAGTGGCCATGGGATCTTTTACATCCACCTGAGAGGGCAGACGGGGCCTCAGTTTAATGTCTCATCTGAAAGGCAGCACCTCTGATAGTGCGGCACTCCCTCACTGGGAGTGTCAGCCTGAATTATGGGCTCAGGCCTCGAGTGGGACTTGAACCCATGACCTTCTGACTCAGAGGCCAGAGTGCTGCCCACCCTGCCACGACTGACACTGTACTGCTGCTTATATGAGCTCCCAGAGTGTGCAGGGTTTGCACAATAAAAACTGACCTTCCTTGACTGGATGTCATTCTGGGACTGTCCAGTATCCTCGGGTCACCACGATGACTGTGGTCAGCCTCCCAGTGCAGGGGGCCAGTGTTCTCTCTGGTAAAGATGCTTTGGCCCAGCTCATACATGTTCCTGTTTCTGTTCTGAGCAATCTCGGGAATCAAACCCTCTGTCTTCTTATTCCAGAAATTGTGTTTGTTTCGAAAACCATTCGATCCAACAGCAGTGGGCTGTCTATTGGAGCTGGTGAGTGTGAATGAAGTGCATCACAGATCTTGGCTACATTCACAACTGTGTGTTTGTGTCAAAGTGTATTTGTGTATAGGCGCAATGTGTGTTTGTGGGACTGTTTATTTGTAATCGTGTGTGTGTTTATAGGGGTGTATACATGCGACAGGGTCAGCTTATGTGCTTGTAACATTGTATGTATCATTTAGCACTGCATCACTGCGGAGTGTGTGCGTGTGTGTGTGTGTGTGTGTGTGAGACTAACTGTGTGTGTGTGTGAGACGAACTGTGTGTGTGTGTGAGACTAACTGTGTGTGTGTGTGTGAGACGAACTGTGTGTGTGTGTGTGAGACTAACTGTGTGTGTGTGTGAGACTAACTGTGTGTGTGTGACTAACTGTGTGTGTGTGACTAACTGTGTGTGTGTGACTGACTGTGTGTGTGTGACTGACTGTGTGTGTGAGACTGACTGTGTGTGTGAGACTGACTGTGTGTGTGAGACTGACTGTGTGTGTGAGACTGACTGTGTGTGTGAGACTGACTGTGTGTGTGAGACTGACTGTGTGTGTGAGACTGACTGTGTGTGTGAGACTGACTGTGTGTGTGAGACTAACTGTGTGTGTGAGACTAACTGTGTGTGAGA
>NW_027138539.1:0-5000 GCF_035084215.1 Heptranchias perlo | reverse complement strand
GTGTGTGTGAGACTAACTGTGTGTGTGTGTGTGAGACTAACTGTGTGTGTGTGTGAGACTAACTGTGTGTGTGTGTGAGACTAACTGTGTGTGTGTGTGTGTGAGACTAACTGTGTGTGTGTGTGTGTGAGACTAACTGTGTGTGTGTGTGTGAGACTAACTGTGTGTGTGTGTGTGTGTGTGTGTGTGTGAGACTAACTGTGTGTGTGTGAGACTAACTGTGTGTGTGTGAGACTAACTGTGTGTGTGTGAGACTAACTGTGTGTGTGTGAGACTAACTGTGTGTGTGAGACTAACTGTGTGTGTGAGACTAACTGTGTGTGTGAGACTAACTGTGTGTGTGTGTGAGACTAACTGTGTGTGTGTGTGAGACTAACTGTGTGTGTGTGAGACTAACTGTGTGTGTGTGAGACTGTGTGTGTGTGTGAGACTAACTGTGTGTGTGTGAGACTAACTGTGTGTGTGTGTGAGACTAACTGTGTGTGTGTGAGAGACTAACTGTGTGTGTGTGTGTGTGTGAGACTAACTGTGTGTGTGTGTGTGAGACTAACTGTGTGTTTGTGAGACTAACTGTGTGTGTGTGTGTGTGTGTGTGTGTGTGTGTGTGTGAGACTAACTGTGTGTGTGTGAGACTAACTGTGTGTGTGTGTGAGACTAACTGTGTGTGTGTGTGAGACTAACTGTGTGTGTGTGTGAGACTGACTCTGTGTGTGTGTGAGACTAACTGTGTGTGTGTGTGTGTGTGTGTAACACTGTATGTACGTCCCGCCCTGTGTGAACATTATCTGTTTGCTTCATTTTTCACCTGTTGACCTCGGGTGATGTCACTCATTGATGCAAATTCAGCGATGGCCCAGAGCGCCCGAGAGAACCACGTTTGGAAACAGTAGGAAAGAAACTGAGGTCAATCAGGGAGTAGATGACACCAAGCACAGGTAGATTGTAGGAGAGTGAGTGAGGGAGGGGGGAGAGAGGGAGGGAGGGGAGGGGAGAGAGGGAGGGAAGGGAGGGGAGGGGAGAGAGGGAGGGAGGGGAGGGGAGAGAGTGAGTGTGGGAGGGGAGAGAGTGAGTGTGGGAGGGGAGAGAGTGAGTGTGGGAGGGGAGAGAGTGAGTGTGGGAGGGGAGAGAGTGAGTGTGGGAGGGGAGAGAGTGAGTGTGGGAGGGGAGAGAGTGAGTGTGGGAGGGGAGAGAGTGAGTGTGGGAGGGGAGAGAGTGAGTGTGGGAGGGGAGAGAGTGAGTGTGGGAGGGGAGAGAGTGAGTGTGGGAGGGGAGAGAGTGAGTGTGGGAGGGGAGAGAGTGAGTGTGGGAGGGGAGAGAGTGAGTGTGGGAGGGGAGAGAGTGAGTGTGGGAGGGGAGAGAGTGAGTGTGGGAGGGGAGAGAGTGAGTGTGGGAGGGGAGAGAGTGAGTGTGGGAGGGGAGAGAGTGAGTGTGGGAGGGGAGAGAGTGAGTGTGGGAGGGGAGAGAGTGAGTGTGGGAGGGGAGAGAGTGAGTGTGGGAGGGGAGAGAGTGAGTGTGGGAGGGGAGAGAGTGAGTGTGGGAGGGGAGAGAGTGAGTGTGGGAGGGGAGAGAGTGAGTGTGGGAGGGGAGAGAGTCAGTGTGGGAGGGGAGAGAGTGAGTGTGGGAGGGGAGAGAGTGAGTGTGGGAGGGGGAGGGAGAGGAGAGAGGGAGGGAGGGAGGGAGGGAGGGAGTGTGGGAGGGAGGGAGTGAGGGGAGAGAGGGAGTGAGGGGAGAGAGGGAGTGAGGGGAGAGAGAGAGTGAGGGGAGAGAGAGAGGGGAGTGAGGGAGGGAGGAAGGGGAGAGAGAAGGAGGGGAGAAGAGTGAGACACGGTGCAATGAGTCTGGATTTCAGCACTGAGGGAGGGGGAGTGAATGGGGCAGGGTGTTTTATACCGATGTTGTTTGCTCCTTCAGTGTGTCTGGTGTCTGTTCAGTTCCACAGGGGTCGACAGTGGAGGCCGATCTCAGAAATGAGCAAGATGAGGACAGACAGAACGGGATGAAAAATACAGCAGAGGACAAGGGAGGAATTGGAATCCTGAACCCACTCAGGTCTTCCAGTAATCTGACGGACAGCTCCTGCCCTGAGTGGCTTCTTCAGGTAATCACTGACACTGGGAGAGGCTTCAACTACCTGGGCACGGGTTTAAGCTCAGGTGATGGGGGTTCAAAGGGAGGGCCCGTCAGCCCGTGCTGGGGGGGAGGGCCTGTGCCGGGGGGAGGGGGCCCGTCGGCCTGTGCCGGGGGGAGGGGGCCCGTCGGCCTGTGCCGGGGGAGAGGGCCCGTCGGCCTGTGCCGGGGGAGAGGGCCCGTCGGCCTGTGCCGGGGGGGAGGGCCTGTGCCGGGGGAGGGGGCCCGTCGGCCTGTGCCGGGGGGAGGGGGCCCGTCGGCCTGTGCCGGGGGAGAGGGCCCGTCGGCCTGTGCCGGGGGAGGGGGCCCGTGCCGGGGGAGGGGGCCCGTGCCGGGGGAGAGGGCCCGTCAGCCCGTGCCGGGGGGGAGGGCCTGTGCCGGGGGAGAGGGCCCGTCGGCCTGTGCCGGGGGAGAGGGCCCGTCGGCCTGTGCCGGGGGGGAGGGCCTGTGCCGGGGGAGGGGGGCCCGTCGGCCTGTGCCGGGGGGAGGGGGCCCGTCGGCCTGTGCCGGGGGAGAGGGCCCGTCGGCCTGTGCCGGGGGAGGGGGCCCGTGCCGGGGGAGAGGGCCCGTCAGCCCGTGCCGGGGGGGGAGGGCCTGTGCCGGGGGAGAGGGCCCGTCAGCCCGTGCCGGGGGGGAGGGCCTGTGCCGGGGGAGGGGGCCCGTCGGGCTGTGCCGGGGGGGAGGGCCTGTGCCGGGGGAGAGGGCCCGTCAGCCCGTGCCGGGGGGGAGGGCCTGTGCCGGGGGAGGGGGCCCGTCGGCCTGTGCCGGGGGGGAGGGCCTGTGCCGGGGGAGAGGGCCTGTGCCGGGGGAGGGGGCCCGTCGGCCTGTGCCGGGGGGGGAGGGCCTGTGCCGGGGGAGAGGGCCTGTGCCGGGGGAGGGGGCCCGTCGGCCTGTGCCGGGGTGGGGACGAAAGCTCCCTGGAGTTAGAGATTGAGAATAAGCCAGCGTCCCGCTGACGGAGCTGGGAAAGGCCCCTGTGTGTGGATGGAGGGTGATGCACACCAGGCACAGCTGAGGAATGGTCACTTCGGTAAGGTACGGAAAGGAGACTGGTGTCCCGGGTAACGCAGCAGGAGTCTGCACCATCTGCTGAGAAGAGAGTGGGAAAGAAGGAATAAAGGAATATCAGATGAATATTTTTACAGTCTGACAGTGGGTTTATCAACTCAATCACTCCTCTCCCCGTGGGTGCGGGATTAGCCTCTCCCCGTGGGTGCGGGATTAGCCTCTCCCCGTGGGTGCGGGATTAACCTCTCCCCGTGGGTGCGGGATTAACCTCTCCCCGTGGGTGCGGGATTAGCCTCTCCCCGTGGGTGCGGCGTTAGCCTCTCCCCGTGGGTGCGGGATTAGCCTCTCCCCGTGGGTGCGGCGTTAGCCTCTCCCCGTGGGTGCGGGATTAGCCTCTCCCCGTGGGTGCGGGATTAGCCTCTCCCCGTGGGTGCGGCGTTAGCCTCTCCCCGTGGGTGCGGGATTAACCTCTCCCCGTGGGTGCGGCGTTAGCCTCTCCCCGTGGGTGCGGGATTAGCCTCTCCCCGTGGGTGCGGGATTAACCTCTCCCCGTGGGTGCGGGATTAACCTCTCCCCGTGGGTGCGGCGTTAGCCTCTCCCCGTGGGTGCGGGATTAACCTCTCCCCGTGGGTGCGGGATTAACCTCTCCCCGTGGGTGCGGGATTAGCCTCTCCCCGTGGGTGCGGGATTAGCCTCTCCCCGTGGGTGCGGGATTAACCTCTCCCCGTGGGTGCGGTGTTAGCCTCTCCCCGTGGGTGCGGGATTAACCTCTCCCCGTGGGTGCGGGATTAGCCTCTCCCCGTGGGTGCGGGATTAGCCTCTCCCCGTGGGTGCGGGATTAGCCTCTCCCCGTGGGTGCGGGATTAACCTCTCCCCGTGGGTGCGGGATTAGCCTCTCCCCGTGGGTGCGGGATTAGCCTCTCCCCGTGGGTGCGGGATTAACCTCTCCCCGTGGGTGAGATCTGCTCTCGGTTATCTGACCCTTTGGAATGATGTGCTGGTTGACGTTTGCAATGCTCAGCCTGGCCCGGTGCGATCGAACTCCCTGATCTCTCGGGCCTGGTTTAACTGTGTCCTTGTTGGTTTTCCAGGAGCTGGAGAATGCCGAGTTTATCCCTATCCCGGATAATCCCGGAGATTTGGCCAAAATGCCAACCTATTCCTGTCGTGAAACTCTTCCATATGAAAAGCTTAAAGAAATGACAATGGTAGCAAACCTGCAAGTGGAATCTCCAGAGAGGGTGAAGCTGCCCACAGTAAGTAACAACACAGCAACCCACTGCCAAAAGGCTCACACTCTCATCACACGTTACAGCCAGCTCGCTGTTGTGGGGCTCGAAACATTTGCTGCCCTCCAGTAACTCTTTGAATGGGGTTTGTTTGTGAGGATTCTCGGTGCGCACACACAGGCTTGGGAGGGGTAGGGCAGAAGACAAGGTGACGACAGTCAGGAGGCACCAAGCATGTGGATCGTACGAGGGAGGGAGACTCAGGGTGGGGTGAGCTCCTGGGAAAGAGTGAGTTAGAGTAGGAGGAACAAGAGAAGGAAGTTCAGAGGAGCACTGCCCATAATAAGCACCGATATAATGGGGAGAGAAGAAAGGTTGTGATCGAGACAGAGGTTGGAGGGGAGGTGAGAGAGGGTTCATAGTGGATGTTATGTTCCAGTGTGATGTCCAGTGGGGTCCCGAGGTGCACATAGCAGGATCTTTCCACTGTCATTCGCAGTCTGTGCTGAGTTACTGAGAGAAACACCAATTTTTGCCATTTCAATTTGTCGTTAATTTATTTTTCTCTCTCTCTCTCTCTCTGCCCCCGTCTCTCTCTCTCTCTCTGCCCCCGTCTCTCTCTCTCTCTCTCTCTCA
>NW_027138538.1:0-43692 GCF_035084215.1 Heptranchias perlo | reverse complement strand
TTGGATGGTGTCGAGCTTCTTGAGTGTTGTTGGAGCTGCACTCATCCAGGCAAGTGGAGAGTATTCCATCACACTCCTGACTTGTGCCTTGTTGATGGTGGAAAGGCTTTGGGGAGTCAGGAGGTGAGTCACTCGCCGCAGAATACCCAGCCTCTGACCTGCTCTCGTAGCCACAGTATTTATGTGGCTGGTCCAGTTAAGTTTCTGGTCAATGGTGACCCCCAGGATGTTGATGGTGGGGGATTCGGCGATGGTAATGCCGTTGTATGTCAAGGGGAGGTGGTTAGACTCTCTCTTGTTGGAGATGGTCATTGCCTGGCACTTGTCTGGTGCGAATGTTACTTGCCACTTATGAGCCCAAGCCAGGATGTTGTCCAGGTCTTGCTGCATGCGGGCTCGGACTGCTTCATTATCTGAGGGGTTGCGAATGGAACTGAACACTGTGCAATCATCAGCGAACATCCCCATTTCTGACCTTATGATGGAGGGAAGGTCATTGATGAAGCAGCTGAAGATGGTTGGGCCTAGGACACTGCCCTGAGGAACTCCTGCAGCAATGTCCTGGGGCTGAGATGATTGGCCTCCAACGACCACTCCCATCTTCCTCGGTGCTGGACATGACTCCAGCCAGGGTTTATCATGATTAATGTAAAGATTATTATCTGATCTTTATGCCTCTGTTGACAGTAATATGATCCCGAGCAACTTCCCCGCTGTGTGGGATAAGAAGGCAGGAGAACATGACAAGCACCAGAGGAACACAGGAACAGGAGTAGGCCATTCAGCCCCTCGTGCCTGCTCCGCCATTTGAGAAGATCACCTCAAGAAAATCCAGTCAGCAAACCGACACCAATCATCACAGGGTACGGATACTGGTTTGCAAAGATATCAACACTGTCCAGGAGTGAACCGAGAGGGAGATGGAGAGACGGAGTGGTGGAGGCAGATAACTCGGCCCTGACTGGTATCTCTCACTCCCCTCTCACTCTCCAGGAGATATCTGTACACTGACTGGTGTCTCTCAGTCCCCTCTCTCTCAGGGAGATATCTGCACACTGACTGTGGTGACTCTCACTCCCCTCTCTCTCAGGGAGATATCTGTACACTGACTGGTGTCTCTCAGTCCCTCTCTCTCAGGGAGATATCTGTACAATGACTGGTGTCTCTCAGTCCCCTCTCTCTCAGGGAGATATCTGTACACTGACTGGTGTCTCTCAGTCCCCTCTCTCTCTCAGGGAGATATCTGTACACTGACTGGTGTCTCTCAGTCCCCTCTCTCTCAGGGAGATATCTGTACACTGACTGGTGTCTCTCAGTCCCCCCTCCTCAGGGAGATATCTGTACCTGACTGGTGTGTCTCAGTCCCCTCTCTCAGGGAGATATCTGTACACTGACTGGTGTCTCTCACTCCCCTCTCTCTCAGGAGATATCTGTACACTGACTGGTGTCTCTCAGTCCCCTCTCTCTCAGGGAGATATCTGTACACTGACTGGTGTCTCTCAGTCCCTCTCTCTCAGGGAAGATATCTGTACACTGACTGGTGTCTCTCAGTCCCCTCTCTCTCAGGGAGATATCTGTACACTGACTGGTTGTCTCTCAGTCCCCTCTCTCTCTCAGGGAGATATCTGTACACTGACTGGTGTCTCTCAGTCCCCTCTCTCTCAGGAGATATCTGTAGACTGACTGGTGTCTCTCAGTCCCCTCTCTCAGGGAGATATCTGTACACTGACTGGTGTCTCTCAGTCCCCTCTTCTCTCAGGGAGATATCTGTACACTGACTGGTGTCTCTCAGTCCCCTCTCTCTCAGGGTGATATCTGTACACTGACTGGTGTCTCTCAGTCCCTCTCTCTCTCTCAGGGAGATATCTGTACACTGACTGGTGTCTCTCAGTCCCCTCTCTCTCAGGGAGATATCTGTACACTGACTGGTGTCTCTCAGTCCCCTCTCTCTCTCAGGGAGATATCTGTACACTGACTGGTGTCTCTCAGTCCCTCTCTCTCAGGGAGATATCAGTACACTGACTGGTATCTCTCACTCCCCTCTCACTCTCCAGGAGATATCTGTCCACTGACTGGTGTCTCTCAGTCCCCTCTCTCCTCAGGGAGATATCTGTACACTGACTGGTGTCTCTCAGTCCCTCTCTCTCTCAGGGAGATATCTGTACACTGACTGGTGACTCTCAGTCCCCTCTCTCTCGGGAGATATCTGTCCACTGACTGGTGTCTCTCAGTCCCCTCTCTCTCAGGGTGATATCTGTACACTGACTGGTGTCTCTCAGTCCCCTCTCTCTCAGGGAGATATCTGTACACTGACTGGTGTCTCTCAGTCCCCTCTCTCTCAGGGTGATATCTGTACACTGACTGGTGTCTCTCAGTCCCCTCTCTCTCAGGGAGATATCTGTACACTGACTGGTGTCTCTCAGTCCCCTCTCTCTCAGGGTGATATCTGTACATTGACTGGTGTCGTCTCAGTCCCCTCTCTCTCAGGGGAGATATCTGTACACTGACTGGTGTCTCTCAGTCCCCTCTCTCTCTCAGGGAGATATCTGTACACTGACTGGTGTCTCTCTCAGTCCCCTCTCTCTCAGGGGAGATATCTGTACACTGACTGGTGTCTCTCAGTCCCCTCTCTCTCAGGGAGATATCTGTACACTGACTGGTGTCTCTCAGTCCCCCACTCTCTCAGGGAGATATCTGTACACTGACTGGTGTCTCTCAGCCCCCTCTCTCTCAGGGTGATATCTGTACACTGACTGGTGTCTCTCAGTCCCCTCTCTCTCAGGGAGATATCTGTACACTGACTGGTGTCTCTCAGTCCCCTCTCTCTTAGGGAGATATCTGTACACTGACTGGTGTCTCTCAGTCCCTCTCTCTCAGGTGATATCTGTACACTGACTGGTGTCTCTCAGTCCCTCTCTCTCAGGGAGATATCTGACACTGACTGGTGTCTCTCAGTCCCTCTCTCTCTTGGAGATATCTGCACACTGACTGGTGTCTCTCAGTCTCTCTCTCTCAGGGAGATATCTGTACACTGACTGGTGTCTCTCAGTCCCCTCTCTTCTCAGGGAGATATCTGTACACTGACTGGTGTCTCTCAGTCCCCTCTCTCTCAGGGAGATATCTGTACACTGACTGGTGTCTCTCAGTCCCTCTCTCTCAGGGAGATATCTGTACACTGACTGGTGTCCTCTCAGTCCCTCTCTCTCAGGGGAGATATCTGTACACTGACTGGTGTCTCTCAGTCCCCTCTCTCTCTCAGGGAGATATCTGTACACTGACTGGTGTCTCTCACTCCCCTCTCACTCTCCAGGAGATATCTGTACACTGACTGGTGTCTCTCACTCCCCTCTCACTCTCCAGGAGATATCTGTACACTGACTGGTGTCTCTCACTCCCCTCTCACTCTCCAGGAGATATCTGTACACTGACTGGTGTCTCTCAGTCCCCTCTCTCTCAGGGATATATCTGTACACTGACTGGTGGTCTCTCAGTCCCCTCTCTCTCAGGGAGATATCTGTACACTGACTGGTGTCTCTCAGTCCCCCTCTCTCAGGGAGATATCTGTACACTGACTGGTGTCTCTCAGTCCCTCTATCTCAGGGAGATATCTGTACACTGACTGGTGTCTCTCAGTCCCCTCTCTCTCAGGCTGATATCTGTACACTCCTCTCTCTCAGGGAGATATCTGTACACTGACTGGTGTCTCTCACATCCCTCTCACTCTCCAGGAGATATCTGTAGCACTGACTGGTGTCTCTCACTCCCGGCGTCTCTCTCAGGGAGATATCTGTACACTGACTGGTGTCTCTCAGTCCCCTCTCTCTCAGGGAGATATCTGTACACTGACTGGTGTCTCTCAGTCCCCTCTCTCTCAGGGAGATATCTGTACACTGACTGGTGTCTCTCAGTCCCTCTCTCTCAGGGAGATATCTGTACACTGACTGGTGTCTCTCAGTCCCCTCTCTCTCAGGGAGATATCTGTACACTGACTTGTGTCTCTCAGTCCCCTCTCTCTCAGGGTGATATCTGTACACTGACTGGTGTCTCTCAGTCCCTCTCTCTCGGGGAGATATCTGTACACTGAATGGTGTCTCTCAGTCCCCTCTCTCTCAGGGTGATATCTTGTGCACTGACTGGTGTCTCTCAGTCCCCTCTCTCTCAGGGTGATATCTGTACACTGACTGGTGTCTCTCAGTCCCCTCTCTCTCAGGGAGATATCTGTACACTGACTGGTGTCTCTCAGTCCCCTCTCTCTCAGGGAGATATCTGTACACTGACTGGTGTCTCTCAGTCCCCTCTCTCTCAGGGTGATATCTGTACACTGACTGGTGTCTCTCAGTCCCCTCTCTCTCAGGGAGATATCTGTACACTGACTGGTGTCTCTCAGTCCCCTCTCTCTCAGGGAGATATCTGTACACTGACTGGTGTCTCTCAGTCCCCTCTCTCTCAGGGAGATATCTGTACACTGACTGGTGTCTCTCAGTCCCTCTCTCTCAGGGAGATATCTGTACACTGACTGGTGTCTCTCAGTCCCTCTCTCTCAGGGAGATATCTTTACACTGACTGGTGTCTCTCAGTCCCCTCTCTCTCTCAGGGAGATATCTGTACACTGACTGGTGTCTCTCACTCCCCTCTCACTCTCCAGGAGATATCTGTACACTGACTGGTGTCTCTCACACCCCTCTCACTCTCCAGGAGATATCTGTACACTGACTGGTGTCTCTCACTCCCCTCTCACTCTCCAGGAGATATCTGTACACTGACTGGTGTCTCTCAGTCCCCTCTCTCTCAGGGAGATATCTGTACACTGACTGGTGTCTCTCAGTCCCCTCTCTCTCAGGGAGATATCTGTACACTGACTGGTGTCTCCCAGTCCCCCTCTCTCAGGGAGATATCTGTACACTGACTGGTGTCTCTCAGTCCCCTCTCTCTCAGGGAGATATCTGTACACTGACTGGTGTCTCTCAGTCCCCTCTCTCTCAGGCTGATATCTGTACACTGACTGGTGTCTCTCAGTCCCCTCTCTCTCAGGGAGATATCTGTACACTGACTGGTGTCTCTCACTCCCCTCTCACTCTCCAGGAGATATCTGTACACTGACTGGTGTCTCTCACTCCCCTCTCTCTCAGGGAGATATCTGTACACTGACTGGTGTCTCTCAGTCCCTCTCTCTCAGGGAGATATCTGTACACTGACTGGTGTCTCTCAGTCCCTCTCTCTCAGGGAGATATCTGTACACTGACTGGTGTCTCTCAGTCCCCTCTCTCTCAGGGAGATATCTGTACACTGACTTGTGTCTCTCAGTCCCCTCTCTCTCAGGGTGATATCTGTACACTGACTGGTGTCTCTCAGTCCCTCTCTCTCGGGGAGATATCTGTACACTGACTGGTGTCTCTCAGTCCCCTCTCTCTCAGGGTGATATCTGTACACTGACTGGTGTCTCTCAGTCCCCTCTCTCTCAGGGTGATATCTGTACACTGACTGGTGTCTCTCAGTCCCCTCTCTCTCAGGGAGATATCTGTACACTGACTGGTGTCTCTCAGTCCCCTCTCTCTCAGGGAGATATCTGTACACTGACTGGTGTCTCTCAGTCCCCTCTCTCTCAGGGAGATATCTGTACACTGACTGGTGTCTCTCAGTCCCCTCTCTCTCAGGGAGATATCTGTACACTGACTGGTGTCTCTCAGTCCCCTCTCTCTCAGGGAGATATCTGTACACTGACTGGTGTCTCTCAGTCCCCCCTCTCTCAGGGAGATATCTGTACACTGACTGGTGTCTCTCAGTCCCCTCTCTCTCTCAGGGAGATATCTGTACACTGACTGGTGTCTCTCAGTCCCCTCTCTCTCAGGGAGATATCTGTACACTGACTGGTGTCTCTCAGTCCCCTCTCTCTCTCAGGGAGATATCTGTACACTGACTGGTGTCTCTCAGTCCCCTCTCTCTCAGGGAGATATCTGTACACTGACTGGTGTCTCTCAGTCCCCTCTCTCTCAGGGTGATATCTGTACACTGACTGGTGTCTCTCAGTCCCTCTCTCTCAGGGTGATATCTGTACACTGACTGGTGTCTCTCAGTCCCCTCTCTCTCAGGGAGATATCTGTACACTGACTGGGATCTCAGTCCCCTCTCTCTCTCAGGGAGATATCTGTACACTGACTGGTGTCTCTCAGTCCCTCTCTCTCAGGGTGATATCTGTACACTGACTGGTGTCTCTCAGTCCCCTCTCTCTCAGGGAGATATCTGTACACTGACTGGTGTCTCTCAGTCCCTCTCTCTCTCAGGGAGATATCTGTACACTGACTGGTGTCTCTCAGTCCTCTCTCACTCTCCAGGAGATATCTGTACACTGACTGGTGTCTCTCAGTACCCTCTCTCTCAGGGAGATATCTGTACACTGACTGGTGTCTCTCAGTCCCCTCTCTCTCAGGGTGATATCTGTACACTGACTGGTGTCTCTCAGTCCCCTCTCTCTCAGGGAGATATCTGTACACTGACTGGTGTCTCTCAGTCCACTCTCACTCTCCATGAGATATCAGTACACTGACTGGTGTCTCTCAGTTCCCTCTCTCTCAGGGAGATATCTGTACACTGACTGGTGTCTCTCAGTCCCCTCTCTCTCAGGGAGATATCTGTACACTGACTGGTGTCTCTCAGTCCCTCTCTCTCAGGGTGATATCTGTACATTGACTGGTGTCTCTCAGTCCCCTCTCTCTCAGGGAGATATCTGTACACTGACTGGTGTCTCTCAGTCCCCTCTCTCTCAGGGAGATATCTGTACACTGACTGGTGTCTCTCAGTCCCCTCTCTCTCAGGGAGATATCTGTACACTGACTGGTGTCTCTCAGTCCCCTCTCTCTCAGGGAGATATCTGTACACTGACTGGTGTCTCTCAGTCCCTCTCTCTCAGGGAGATATCTGTACACTGACTGGTGTCTGTCAGTCCCCTCTCTCTCAGGGAGATATCTGTACACTGACCGGTGTCTCTCAGTCCCCTCTCTCTCAGGGAGATATCTGTACACTGACTGGTGTCTCTCAGTCCCCTCTCTCTCAGGGAGATATCTGTACACTGACTGGTGTCTCTCAGTCCCTTCTCTCTCAGGGTGATATCTGTACACTGACTGGTGTCTCTCAGTCCCCCTCTCTCAGGGTGATATCTGTACACTGACTGGTGTCTCTCAGTCCCTCTCTCAGGGAGATATCTGTACACTGACTGGTGTCTCTCAGTCCCCTCTCTCTCAGGGAGATATCTGTACACTGACTGGTGTCTCTCAGTACCCTCTCTCTCAGGGAGATATCTGTACACTGACTGGTGTCTCTCAGTACCCTCTCTCTCAGGGAGATATCTGCACACTGACTGGTGTCTCTCAGTCCCCTCTCTCTCAGGGAGATATCTGCACACTGACTGGTGTCTCTCAGTCCCTCTCTCTCAGTGTGATATCTGTACACTGACTGGTGTCTCTCAGTCCCCTCTCTCTCAGGGAGATATCTGTACACTGACTGGTGTCTCTCAGTCCTCTCTCTCTCAGGGAGATATCTGTACACTGACTGGTGTCTCTCAGTCCCCTCTCTCAGGGAGATATCTGTACACTGACTGGTGTCTCTCAGTCCCCTCTCCATCAGAGAGATATCTGTACACTGACTGGTGTCTCTCAGTCCCCTCTCTCAGGGAGATATCTGTACACTGACTGGTGTCTCTCAGTCCCCCTCTCTCAGGGTGATATCTGTACACTGACTGGTGTCTCTCAGTCCCTCTCTCAGGGAGATATCTGTACACTGACTGGTGTCTCTCAGTCCCCTCTCTCTCAGGGAGATATCTGTACACTGACTGGTGTCTCTCAGTACCCTCTCTCTCAGGGAGATATCTGTACACTGACTGGTGTCTCTCAGTCCCCTCTCTCAGGGAGATATCTGTACACTGACTGGTGTCTCTCAGTCCCCCTCTCTCAGGGTGATATCTGTACACTGACTGGTGTCTCTCAGTCCCTCTCTCAGGGAGATATCTGTACACTGACTGGTGTCTCTCAGTCCCCTCTCTCTCAGGGAGATATCTGTACACTGACTGGTGTCTCTCAGTACCCTCTCTCTCAGGGAGATATCTGTACACTGACTGGTGTCTCTCAGTCCCTCTCTCAGGGAGATATCTGTACACTGACTGGTGTCTCTCAGTCCTCTCTCTCTCAGGGAGATATCTGTACACTGACTGGTGTCTCTCAGTCCCCTCTCTCTCAGGGAGATATCTGTACACTGACTGGTGTCTCTCAGTCCTCTCTCTCTCAGGGAGATATCTGTACACTGACTGGTGTCTCTCAGTCCCCTCTCTCAGGGAGATATCTGTACACTGACTGGTGTCTCTCAGTCCCTCTCTCTCAGGGAGATATCTGTACACTGACTGGTGTCTCTCAGTCCCTCTCTCTCTCAGGGAGATATCTGTACACTGACTGGTGTCTCTCAGTCCTCTCTCTCTCAGGGAGATATCTGTACACTGACTGGTGTCTCTCAGTCCCCTCTCTCAGGGAGATATCTGTACACTGACTGGTGTCTCTCAGTCCCCTCTCTCTCAGGGAGATATCTGTACATTGACTGGTGTCTCTCAGTCCCCTCTCTCAGGGAGATATCTGTACACTGACTGGTGTCTCTCAGTCCCTCTCTCAGGGAGATATCTGTACACTGACTGGTGTCTCTCAGTCCTCTCTCTCTCAGGGAGATATCTGTACACTGACGAGTGTCTCTCAGTCCCTCTCTCTCAGGGAGATATCTGTACACTGACTGGTGTCTCTCAGTCCACTCTCACTCTCCATGAGATATCTGTACACTGACTGGTGTCTCTCAGTCCCCTCTCTCTCAGGGAGATATCTGTACACTGACTGGTGTCTCTCAGTCTCTCTCTCTCAGGGAGATATCTGTACACTGACTGGTGTCTCTCAGTCCCCTCTCTCTCAGGGAGATATCTGTACACTGACTGGTGTCTCTCAGTTCCCCCCTCTCTCTCAGGGAGATATCTGTACACTGACTGGTGTCTCTCAGTCCCCTCTCTCTCAGGGAGATATCTGTGCACTGACTGGTGTCTCTCAGCCCACTCTCTCTCAGGGAGATATCTGTACACTGACTGGTGTCTCTCAGTCCCCTCTCTCTCAGGGAGATATCTGTACACTGACTGGTGTCTCTCAGTCCCCTCTCTCTCAGGGTGATATCTGTACACTGACTGGTGTCTCTCAGTCCCCTCTCTCTCAGGGAGATATCTGTACACTGACTGGTGTCTCTCAGTCCCCTCTCTCTCAGGGAGATATCTGTACACTGAATGGTGTCTCTCAGTCCCCTCTCTCTCAGGGAGATATCTGTACACTGACTGGTGTCTCTCAGTCCCCTCTCTCTCAGGGAGATATCTGTACACTGACTGGTGTCTCTCAGTCCCCTCTCTCTCAGGGAGATATCTGTACACTGACTGGTGTCTCTCAGTCCCCTCTCTCAGGGAGATATCTGTACACTGACTGGTGTCTCTTGGTCCCCTCTCTCTCTCAGGGAGATATCTGTCCACTGACTGGTGTCTCTCAGTCCCCTCTCTCTCAGGGAGATATCTGTACACTGACTGGTGTCTCTCAGTCCCCTCTCTCTCAGGGAGATATCTGTACACTGACTGGTGTCTCTCAGTCCACTCTCTCTCAGGGTGATATCTGTACACTGACTGGTGTCTCTCAGTCCCCTCTCTCTCAGGGAGATATCTGTACACTGACTGGTGTCTCTCAGTCCCCTCTCTCAGGGAGATATCTGTACACTGACTGGTGTCTCTCAGTCCCTCTCTCTCAGGGAGATATCTGTACACTGACTGGTGTCTCTCAGTCCCTCTCTCTCGGGGAGATATCTGTACACTGACTGGTGTCTCTCAGTCCCCTCTCTCTCAGGGTGATATCTGTACACTGACTGGTGTCTCTCAGTCCCTCTCTCAGAGAGATATCTGCACACTGACTGGTGTCTCTCAGTCCCCCCTCTCTCTCAGGGTGATATCTGTACATTGACTGGTGTCTCTCAGTCCCCTCTCTCAGGGAGATATCTGTACACTGACTGGTTTCTCTCAGTCCCCTCTCTCTCAGGGAGATATCTGTACATTGACTGGTGTCTCTCAGTCCCCTCTCTCAGGGAGATATCTGTACACTGACTGGTGTCTCTCAGTCCCCTCTCTCTCAGGGAGATATCTGTACACTGACTGGTGTCTCTCAGTCCCTCTCTCAGGGAGATATCTGTACACTGACTGGTGTCTCTCAGTCCTCTCTCTCTCAGGGAGATATCTGTACACTGACTGGTGTCTCTCAGTCCCCTCTCTCTCAGGGTGATATCTGTACACTGACTGGTGTCTCTCAGTCCCCTCTCTCTCAGGGAGATATCTGTACACTGACGAGTGTCTCTCAGTCCCTCTCTCTCAGGGAGATATCTGTACACTGACTGGTGTCTCTCAGTCCCTCTCTCTCAGGGAGATATCTGTACACTGACTGGTGTCTCTCAGTCCACTCTCACTCTCCATGAGATATCTGCACACTGACTGGTGTCTCTCAGTCTCTCTCTCTCAGGGAGATATCTGTACACTGACTGGTGTCTCTCAGTCCCCTCTCTCTCAGGGAGATATCTGTACACTGACTGGTGTCTCTCAGTCCCCCTCTCTCAGGGAGATATCTGTACACTGACTGGTGTCTCTCAGTCCCCTCTCTCTCAGGGAGATATCTGCACACTGACTGGTGTCTCTCAGTCCCCTCTCTCTCTGGGAGATATCTGTACACTGACTGGTGTCTCTCAGTCCCCTCTCTCTCAGGGAGATATCTGTACACTGACAGGTGTCTCTCAGTCCCCTCTCTCTCAGGGAGATATCTGTACACTGACTGGTGTCTCTCAGTCCCCTCTCTCTCAGGGAGATATCTGTACACTGACTAGTGTCTCTCAGTCCCCTCTCTCTCAGGGAGATATCTGTACACTGACTGGTGTCTCTCAGTCCCCTCTCTCTCAGGGAGATATCTGTACACTGACTAGTGTCTCTCAGTCCCCTCTCTCTCAGGGAGATATCTGTACACTGACTGGTGTCTCTCAGTCCCTCTCTCTCAGGGAGATATCTGTGCACTGACTGGTGTCTCTCAGTCCCTCTCTCTCAGGGTGATATCTGTACACTGACTGGTGTCTCTCAGTCCCCTCTCTCTCAGGGAGATATCTGTACACTGACTGGTGTCTCTCAGTCCCCTCTCTCTCAGGGAGATATCTGTACACTGACTGGTTTCTCTCAGTCCCCTCTCTCAGGGAGATATCTGCACACTGACTGGTGTCTCTCAGTCCCCTCTCTCTCAGGGAGATATCTGTACACTGAATGGTGTCTCTCAGTCCCCTCTCTCTCAGGGAGATATCTGTACACTGACTGGTGTCTCTCAGTCCCCTCTCTCTCAGGGAGATATCTGTACACTGACTGGTTTCTCTCAGTCCCTTCTCTCTCAGGGTAATATCTGTACACTGACTGGTGTCTCTCAGTCCCCTCTCTCTCAGGGAGATATCTGTACACTGACTGGTGTCTCTCAGTCCCTCTCTCAGGGTGATATCTGTACACTGACTGGTGTCTCTCAGTCCCCTCTCTCTCAGGGAGATATCTGTACACTGACTGGTGTCTCTCAGTCCCTCTCTCAGGGAGATATCTGTACACTGACTGGTGTCTCTCAGTCCTCTCTCTCTCAGGGAGATATCTGTACACTGACGAGTGTCTCTCAGTCCCTCTCTCTCAGGGAGATATCTGTACACTGACGAGTGTCTCTCAGTCCCCTCTCTCTCAGGGAGATATCTGTACACTGACTGGTGTCTCTCAGTCCCCTCTCTCAGGGAGATATCTGTACACTGACGAGTGTCTCTCAGTCCCCTCTCTCTCAGGGAGATATCTGTACACTGACTGGTGTCTCTCAGTCCCCTCTCTCTCAGGGAGATATCTGGACACTGAGTGGTGTCTCTCAGTCCCCTCTCTCTCAGGGAGATATCTGCACACTGACTGGTGTCTCTCAGTCCCCTCTCTCTCAGGGAGATATCTGTACACTGACTAGTGTCTCTCAGTCCCTCTCTCTCAGGGAGATATCTGTACACTGACTGGTGTCTCTCAGTCCTCTCTCTCTCAGGGAGATATCTGTACACTGACTGGTGTCTCTCAGTCCCCTCTCTCTCAGGGAGATATCTGTACACTGACTGGTGTCTCTCAGTCCCTCTCTCTCAGGGAGATATCTGCACACTGACGAGTGTCTCTCAGTCCCTCTCTCTCAGGGAGATATCTGTACACTGACTGGTGTCTCTCAGTCCCCTCTCTCAGGGAGATATCTGTACACTGACTGGTGTCTCTCAGTCCCCTCTCTCTCAGGGAGATATCTGTACACTGACTGGTGTCTCTCAGTCCCCTCTCTCTCAGGGAGATATCTGTACACTGACTGGTGTCTCTCAGTCCCCTCTCTCTCAGGGAGATATCTGTACACTGACTGGTGTCTCTCAGTCCTCTCTCTCTCAGGGAGATATCTGTACACTGACTGGTGTCTCTCAGTCCTCTCTCTCAGGGAGATATCTGTACACTGACTGGTGTCTCTCAGTCCCCTCTCTCTCAGGGAGATATCTGTGCACTGACTGGTGTCTCTCAGTCCCTCTCTCTCAGGGAGATATCTGTACACTGACTGGTGTCTCTCAGTCCCTCTCTCAGGGAGATATCTGTACACTGACTGGTGTCTCTCAGTCCCTCTCTCTCTCAGGGAGATATCTGTACACTGACTGGTGTCTCTCAGTCCTCTCTCACTCTCCAGGAGATATCTGTACACTGACTGGTGTCTCTCAGTCCTCTCTCTCTCAGGGAGATATCTGTACACTGACTGGTGTCTCTCAGTCCTCTCTCTCAGGGAGATATCTGTACACTGACTGGTGTCTCTCAGTCCCCTCTCTCTCAGGGAGATATCTGTGCACTGACTGGTGTCTCTCAGTCCCTCTCTCTCAGGGAGATATCTGTACACTGACTGGTGTCTCTCAGTCCCTCTCTCAGGGAGATATCTGTACACTGACTGGTGTCTCTCAGTCCCTCTCTCTCTCAGGGAGATATCTGTACACTGACTGGTGTCTCTCAGTCCTCTCTCACTCTCCAGGAGATATCTGTACACTGACTGGTGTCTCTCAGTACCCTCTCTCTCAGGGAGATATCTGTACACTGACTGGTGTCTCTCAGTCCCTCTCTCTCAGGGAGATATCTGTACACTGACTGGTGTCTCTCAGTCCTCTCTCTCTCAGGGAGATATCTGTACACTGACTGGTGTCTCTCAGTCCCCTCTCTCTCAGGGAGATATCTGTACACTGACTGGTGTCTCTCAGTCCACTCTCACTCTCCATGAGATATCAGTACACTGACTGGTGTCTCTCAGTTCCCTCTCTCTCAGGGAGATATCTGTACACTGACTGGTGTCTCTCAGTCCCCTCTCTCTCAGGGAGATATCTGTACACTGACTGGTTTCTCTCAGTCCCTCTCTCTCAGGGTGATATCTGTACATTGACTGGTGTCTCTCAGTCCCCTCTCTTTCAGGGAGATATCTGTACACTGACTGGTGTCTCTCAGTCCCCTCTCTCTCAGGGAGATATCTGTACACTGACTGGTGTCTCTCAGTCCCCTCTCTCTCAGGGAGATATCTGTACACTGACTGGTGTCTCTCAGTCCCCTCTCTCTCAGGGAGATATCTGTACACTGACTGGTGTCTCTCAGTCCCTCTCTCTCAGGGAGATATCTGTACACTGACTGGTGTCTCTCAGTCCCCTCTCTCTCAGGGAGATATCTGTACACTGACCGGTGTCTCTCAGTCCCCTCTCTCTCAGGGAGATATCTGTACACTGACTGGTGTCTCTCAGTCCCTCTCTCTCAGGGAGATATCTGTACACTGACTGGTGTCTCTCAGTCCCCTCTCTCTCAGGGAGATATCTGTACACTGACTGGTGTCTCTCAGTCCCCTCTCTCTCAGGGAGATATCTGTACACTGACTGGTGTCTCTCAGTCCCTTCTCTCTCAGGGTGATATCTGTACACTGACTGGTGTCTCTCAGTCCCCTCTCTCTCAGGGTGATATCTGTACACTGACTGGTGTCTCTCAGTCCCCTCTCTCTCAGGGAGATATCTGTACACTGACTGGTGTCTCTCAGTCCCCTCTCTCTCAGGGAGATATCTGTACATTGACTGGTGTCTCTCAGTCCCCTCTCTCAGGGAGATATCTGTACACTGACTGGTGTCTCTCAGTCCCTCTCTCAGGGAGATATCTGTACACTGACTGGTGTCTCTCAGTCCTCTCTCTCTCAGGGAGATATCTGTACACTGACGAGTGTCTCTCAGTCCCTCTCTCTCAGGGAGATATCTGTACACTGACTGGTGTCTCTCAGTCCACTCTCACTCTCCATGAGATATCTGTACACTGACTGGTGTGTCTCAGTCCCCTGTCTCTCAGGGAGATATCTGTACATTGACTGGTGTCTCTCAGTCCCCTCTCTCAGGGAGATATCTGTACACTGACTGGTGTCTCTCAGTCCCCTCTCTCTCAGGGAGATATCTGTACACTGACTGGTGTCTCTCAGTCTCTCTCTCTCAGGGAGATATCTGTACACTGACTGGTGTCTCTCAGTCCCCTCTCTCTCAGGGAGATATCTGTACACTGACTGGTGTCTCTCAGTTCCCCCCTCTCTCTCAGGGAGATATCTGTACACTGACTGGTGTCTCTCAGTCCCCTCTCTCTCAGGGAGATATCTGTGCACTGACTGGTGTCTCTCAGCCCACTCTCTCTCAGGGAGATATCTGTACACTGACTGGTGTCTCTCAGTCCCCTCTCTCTCAGGGAGATATCTGTACACTGACTGGTGTCTCTCAGTCCCCTCTCTCTCAGGGAGATATCTGTACACTGACTGGTGTCTCTCAGTCCCCTCTCTCTCAGGGAGATATCTGTACACTGACTGGTGTCTCTCAGTCCCCTCTCTCTCAGGGAGATATCTGTACACTGACTGGTGTCTCTCAGTCCCCTCTCTCAGGGAGATATCTGTACACTGACTGGTGTCTCTCAGTCCCCTCTCTCTCAGGGAGATATCTGTACACTGACTGGTGTCTCTCAGTCCCCTCTCTCTCAGGGAGATATCTGTACACTGACTGGTGTCTCTCAGTCCCCTCTCTCTCAGGGAGATATCTGTACACTGACTGGTGTCTCTCAGTCCCCTCTCTCTCAGGGAGATATCTGTACACTGACTGGTGTCTCTCAGTCCCCTCTCTCTCAGGGAGATATCTGTACACTGACTGGTGTCTCTCAGTCCCCTCTCTCAGGGAGATATCTGTACACTGACTGGTGTCTCTTGGTCCCCTCTCTCTCTCAGGGAGATATCTGTCCACTGACTGGTGTCTCTCAGTCCCCTCTCTCTCAGGGAGATATCTGTACACTGACTGGTGTCTCTCAGTCCCCTCTCTCTCAGGGAGATATCTGTACACTGACTGGTGTCTCTCAGTCCCCTCTCTCTCAGGGTGATATCTGTACACTGACTGGTGTCTCTCAGTCCCCTCTCTCTCAGGGAGATATCTGTACACTGACTGGTGTCTCTCAGTCCCTCTCTCAGGGAGATATCTGTACACTGACTGGTGTCTCTCAGTCCCCTCTCTCAGGGAGATATCTGTACACTGACTGGTGTCTCTCAGTCCCCTCTCTCTCAGGGAGATATCTGTACACTGACTGGTGTCTCTCAGTCCCCTCTCTCTCAGGGAGATATCTGTACACTGACTGGTGTCTCTCAGTCCTCTCTCTCAGGGAGATATCTGTACACTGACTGGTGTCTCTCAGTCCCCTCTCTCTCAGGGAGATATCTGTCCACTGACTGGTGTCTCTCAGTCCCCTCTCTCTCAGGGAGATATCTGTACACTGACTGGTGTCTCTCAGTCCCCTCTCTCTCAGGGAGATATCTGTACACTGACTGGTGTCTCTCAGTCCCCTCTCTCTCAGGGAGATATCTGTACACTGACTGGTGTCTCTCAGTCCCCTCTCTCAGGGAGATATCTGTACATTGACTGGTGTCTCTCAGTCCCTCTCTCTCAGGGAGATATCTGTACACTGACTGGTGTCTCTCAGTCCCTCTCTCTCGGGGAGATATCTGTACACTGACTGGTGTCTCTCAGTCCCCTCTCTCTCAGGGTGATATCTGTACACTGACTGGTGTCTCTCAGTCCCTCTCTCAGGGAGATATCTGCACACTGACTGGTGTCTCTCAGTCCCCCCTCTCTCTCAGGGTGATATCTGTACATTGACTGGTGTCTCTCAGTCCCCTCTCTCAGGGAGATATCTGTACACTGACTGGTTTCTCTCAGTCCCCTCTCTCTCAGGGAGATATCTGTACATTGACTGGTGTCTCTCAGTCCCCTCTCTCAGGGAGATATCTGTACACTGACTGGTGTCTCTCAGTCCCCTCTCTCTCAGGGAGATATCTGTACACTGACTGGTGTCTCTCAGTCCCTCTCTCAGGGAGATATCTGTACACTGACTGGTGTCTCTCAGTCCTCTCTCTCTCAGGGAGATATCTGTACACTGACGAGTGTCTCTCAGTCCCTCTCTCTCAGGGAGATATCTGTACACTGACTGGTGTCTCTCAGTCCCCTCTCTCTCAGGGAGATATCTGTACACTGACTGGTGTCTCTCAGTCCCCTCTCTCTCAGGGAGATATCTGTACACTGACTGGTGTCTCTCAGTCTCTCTCTCTCAGGGAGATATCTGTACACTGACTGGTGTCTCTCAGTCCCCTCTCTCTCAGGGTGATATCTGTACATTGAGTGGTGTCTCTCAGTCCCCTCTCTCTCAGGGAGATATCTGCACACTGACTGGTGTCTCTCAGTCCCCTCTCTCTCAGGGAGATAGCTGTACACTGACTGGTGTCTCTCAGTCCCCTCTCTCTCAGGGAGATATCTGTACACTGACTGGTGTCTCTCAGTCCCCTCTCTCTCAGGGAGATATCTGTACACTGACTGGTGTCTCTCAGTCCCCTCTCTCTCAGGGAGATATCTGTACACTGAATGGTGTCTCTCAGTCCCCTCTCTCTCAGGGAGATATCTGTACACTGACTGGTGTCTCTCAGTCCCCTCTCTCTCAGGGAGATATCTGTACACTGACTGGTTTCTCTCAGTCCCTTCTCTCTCAGGGTGATATCTGTACACTGACTGGTGTCTCTCAGTCCCCTCTCTCTCAGGGAGATATCTGTACACTGACTGGTGTCTCTCAGTCCCTCTCTCAGGGTGATATCTGTACACTGACTGGTGTCTCTCAGTCCCCTCTCTCTCAGGGAGATATCTGTACACTGACTGGTGTCTCTCAGTCCCTCTCTCAGGGAGATATCTGTACACTGACTGGTGTCTCTCAGTCCTCTCTCTCTCAGGGAGATATCTGTACACTGACGAGTGTCTCTCAGTCCCTCTCTCTCAGGGAGATATCTGTACACTGAGTGGTGTCTCTCAGTCCCCTCTCTCTCAGGGAGATATCTGCACACTGACTGGTGTCTCTCAGTCCCCTCTCTCTCAGGGAGATATCTGTACACTGACTGGTGTCTCTCAGTCCCTCTCTCTCAGGGAGATATCTGTACACTGACTGGTGTCTCTCAGTCCTCTCTCTCTCAGGGAGATATCTGTACACTGACTGGTGTCTCTCAGTCCCCTCTCTCTCAGGGAGATATCTGTACACTGACTGGTGTCTCTCAGTCCCCTCTCTCTCAGGGAGATATCTGTGCACTGACTGGTGTCTCTCAGTCCCCTCTCTCTCAGGGAGATATCTGCACACTGACGAGTGTCTCTCAGTCCCTCTCTCTCAGGGAGATATCTGTACACTGACTGGTGTCTCTCAGTCCCCTCTCTCAGGGAGATATCTGTCCACTGACTGGTGTCTCTCAGTCCCCTCTCTCTCAGGGAGATATCTGTACACTGACTGGTGTCTCTCAGTCCCCTCTCTCTCAGGGAGATATCTGTACACTGACTGGTGTCTCTCAGTCCCCTCTCTCTCAGGGAGATATCTGTACACTGACTGGTGTCTCTCAGTCCTCTCTCTCTCAGGGAGATATCTGTACACTGACTGGTGTCTCTCAGTCCTCTCTCTCAGGGAGATATCTGTACACTGACTGGTGTCTCTCAGTCCCCTCTCTCTCAGGGAGATATCTGTGCACTGACTGGTGTCTCTCAGTCCCTCTCTCTCAGGGAGATATCTGTACACTGACTGGTGTCTCTCAGTCCCTCTCTCAGGGAGATATCTGTACACTGACTGGTGTCTCTCAGTCCTCTCTCTCTCAGGGAGATATCTGTACACTGACGAGTGTCTCTCAGTCCCTCTCTCTCAGGGAGATATCTGTACACTGACTGGTGTCTCTCAGTCCCCTCTCTCTCAGGGAGATATCTGTACACTGACTGGTGTCTCTCAGTCCCCTCTCTCTCAGGGAGATATCTGCACACTGACTGGTGTCTCTCAGTCCCCTCTCTCTCAGGGAGATATCTGTACACTGACTGGTGTCTCTCAGTCCCTCTCTCTCAGGGAGATATCTGTACACTGACTGGTGTCTCTCAGTCCCCTCTCTCTCAGTGAGATATCTGTACATTGACTGGTGTCTCTCAGTCCACTCTCTCTCAGGGAGATATCTGTACACTGACTGGTGACTCTCAGTCCCCTCTCTCAGGGAGATATCTGTACACTGACTGGTGTCTCTCAGTCCCCTCTCTCTCAGGGAGATATCTGTACACTGACTGGTGTCTCTCAGTCCTCTCTCTCTCAGGGTGATATCTGTACACTGACTGGTGTCTCTCAGTCCCCTCTCTCAGGGAGATATCTGTACTCTGACTGGTGTCTCTCAGTCCCCCCTCTCTCAGGGTGATATCTGTACACTGACTGGTGTCTCTCAGTCCCTCTCTCTCAGGGAGATATCTGTGCACTGACTGGTGTCTCTCAGTCCCTCTCTCTCAGGGAGATATCTGGACACTGACTGGTGTCTCTCAGTCCTCTCTCTCTCAGGGAGATATCTGTACACTGACTGGTGTCTCTCAGTCCCCTCTCTCTCAGGGAGATATCTGTACACTGACTGGTGTCTCTCAGACCCCTCTCTCTCAGGGAGATATCTGTACACTGACTGGTGTCTCTCAGTCCTCACTCTCTCAGGGAGATATCTGTACACTGACTGGTGTCTCTCAGTCCCCTCTCTCTCAGGAAGATATCTGTATACTGACTGGTCTCTCTCAGTCCCCTCTCTCTCAGGGAGATATCTGTGCACTGACTGGTGTCTCTCAGTCCCTCTCTCTCAGGGAGATATCTGTACACTGACTGGTGTCTCTCAGTCCCCTCTCTCAGGGAGATATCTGTACACTGACTGGTGTCTCTCAGTCCTCTCTCTCTCAGGGAGATATCTGTACACTGACGAGTGTCTCTCAGTCCCTCTCTCTCAGGGAGATATCTGTACACTGACTGGTGTCTCTCAGTCCCTCTCTCTCAGGGAGATATCTGTACACTGACTGGTGTCTATCAGTCCACTCTGACTCTCCGTGAGATATCTGCACACTGACTGGTGTCTCTCAGTCCCCTCTCTCTCAGGGAGATATCTGTACACTGACTGGTGTCTCTCAGTCTCTCTCTCTCAGGGAGATATCTGTACACTGACTGGTGTCTCTCAGTCCCCTCTCTCTCAGGGTGATATCTGTACATTGAGTGGTGTCTCTCAGTCCCCTCTCTCTCAGGGAGATATCTGCACACTGACTGGTGTCTCTCAGTCCCCTCTCTCTCAGGGAGATATCTGTGCACTGACTGGTGTCTCTCAGCCCACTCTCTCTCAGGGAGATATCTGTACACTGACTGGTGTCTCTCAGTCCCCTCTCTCTCAGGGAGATATCTGTACACTGACTGGTGTCTCTCAGTCCCCTCTCTCTCAGGGAGATATCTGTACACTGACTGGTGTCTCTCAGTCCCCTCTCTCTCAGGAAGATATCTGTACACTGACTGGTGTCTCTCAGTCCCCTCTCTCTCAGGGAGATATCTGTACACTGAATGGTGTCTCTCAGTCCCCTCTCTCTCAGGGAGATATCTGTACACTGACTGGTGTCTCTCAGTCCCCTCTCTCTCAGGGAGATATCTGTACACTGACTGGTGTCTCTCAGTCCCTTCTCTCTCAGGGTGATATCTGTACACTGACTGGTGTCTCTCAGTCCCCTCTCTCTCAGGGTGATATCTGTACACTGACTGGTGTCTCTCAGTCCCTCTCTCAGGGTGATATCTGTACACTGACTGGTGTCTCTCAGTCCCCTCTCTCTCAGGGAGATATCTGTACACTGACTGGTGTCTCTCAGTCCCTCTCTCAGGGAGATATCTGTACACTGACTGGTGTCTCTCAGTCCTCTCTCTCTCAGGGAGATATCTGTACACTGACGAGTGTCTCTCAGTCCCTCTCTCTCAGGGAGATATCTGTGCACTGACTGGTGTCTCTCAGTCCCTCTCTCTCAGGGAGATATCTGTACACTGACTGGTGTCTCTCAGTCCCTCTCTCAGGGAGATATCTGTACACTGACTGGTGTCTCTCAGTCCTCTCTCTCTCAGGGAGATATCTGTACACTGACGAGTGTCTCTCAGTCCCTCTCTCTCAGGGAGATATCTGTACACTGACTGGTGTCTCTCAGTCCCCTCTCTCTCAGGGAGATATCTGCACACTGACTGGTGTCTCTCAGTCCCCTCTCTCTCAGGGAGATATCTGTACACTGACTGGTGTCTCTCAGTCCCTCTCTCTCAGGGAGATATCTGTACACTGACTGGTGTCTCTCAGTCCTCTCTCTCTCAGGGAGATATCTGTACACTGACTGGTGTCTCTCAGTCCCCTCTCTCTCAGGGAGATATCTGTACACTGACTGGTGTCTCTCAGTCCTTCTCTCTCAGGGAGATATCTGCACACTGACGAGTGTCTCTCAGTTCCTCTCTCTCAGGGAGATATCTGTGCACTGACTGGTGTCTCTCAGTCCCTCTCTCTCAGGGAGATATCTGTACACTGACTGGTGTCTCTCAGTCCCCTCTCTCAGGGAGATATCTGTACACTGACTGGTGTCTCTCAGTCCCCTCTCTCAGGGAGATATCTGGACACTGACTGGTGTCTCTCAGTCCCCTCTCTCTCAGGGAGATATCTGTACACTGACTGGTGTCTCTCAGTCCCTCTCTCTCAGGGAGATATCTGTACACTGACTGGTGTCTCTCAGTCCTCTCTCTCTCAGGGTCATATCTGTACACTGACTGGTGTCTCTCAGTCCCCTCTCTCAGGGAGATATCTGTACTCTGACTGGTGTCTCTCAGTCCCCCCTCTCTCAGGGAGATATCTGTACACTGACTGGTGTCTCTCAGTCCCTCTCTCTCAGGGAGATATCTGTGCACTGACTGGTGTCTCTCAGTCCCTCTCTCTCAGGGAGATATCTGGACACTGACTGGTGTCTCTCAGTCCTCTCTCTCTCAGGGAGATATCTGTACACTGACTGGTGTCTCTCAGTCCCCTCTCTCTCAGGGAGATATCTGTACACTGACTGGTGTCTCTCAGTCCCCTCTCTCTCAGGGAGATATCTGTACACTGACTGGTGTCTCTCAGTCCTCACTCTCTCAGGGAGATATCTGTACACTGACTGGTGTCTCTCAGTCCCCTCTCTCTCAGGGAGATATCTGTACACTGACTGGTGTCTCTCAGTCCCCTCTCTCTCAGGGAGATATCTGTACACTGACTGGTGTCTCTCAGTCCCCTCTCTCTCAGGGTGATATCTGTACACTGACTGGTGTCTCTCAGTCCCCTCTCTCTCAGGGAGATATCTGTACACTGACTGGTGTCTCTCAGTCCCCTCTCTCTCAGGAAGATATCTGTATACTGACTGGTCTCTCTCAGTCCCCTCTCTCTCAGGGAGATATCTGTACACTGACTGGTGTCTCTCAGTCCCTCTCTCTCAGGGAGATATCTGTACACTGACTGGTGTCTCTCAGTCCCCTCTCTCTCAGGGAGATATCTGTACACTGACTGGTGTCTCTCAGTCCCCCCTCTCTCAGGGTGATATCTGTACACTGACTGGTGTCTCTCGTTCCCCTCTCTCTCAGGGAGATATCTGTACACTGACTGGTGTCTCTCAGTCCCCTCTCTCTCAGGGAGATATCTGTACACTGACTGGTGTCTCTCATTCCCCTCTCTCTCAGGGAGATATCTGTACACTGACTGGTGTCTCTCAGTCCCCCCTCTCTCAGGGTGATATCTGCACACTGACTGGTGTCTCTGAGTCCCCTCTCTCTCAGGGAGATATCTGTGCACTGACTGGTGTCTCTCAGTCCCCTCTCTCAGGGAGATATCTGTGCACTGACTGGTGTCTCTCAGTCCCCTCTCTCTCAGGGAGATATCTGTACACTGACTGGTGTGTCTCAGTCCCCTCTCTCTCTCAGGGAGATATCTGTACACTGACTGGTGTCTCTCAGTCCCCTCTCTCTCAGGGAGATATCTGTACACTGACTGGTGTCTCTCAGTCCCCTCTCTCTCAGGGAGATATCTGTACACTGACTGGTGTCTCTCAGTCCCCTCTCTCAGGGAGATATCTGTACACTGACTGGTGTCTCTCAGTCCCCTCTCTCTCTCAGGGAGATATCTGTACACTGACTGGTGTCTCTCAGTCCTCTCTCTCTCTCAGGGAGATATCTGTACACTGACTGGTGTCTCTCAGTCCCCTCTCTCTCAGGGAGATATCTGTACACTGACTGGTGTCTCTCAGTCCCCTCTCTCTCAGGGAGATATCTGTACACTGACTGGTGTGTCTCAGTCCCCTCTCTCTCAGGGAGATATCTGTACACTGACTGGTGTCTCTCAGTCCCCTCTCTCTCAGGGAGATATCTGTACACTGACTGGTGTCTCTCAGTCCCCTCTCTCTCAGGGAGATATCTGTACACTGACTGGTGTCTCTCAGTCCCCTCTCTCTCAGGGAGATATCTGTACACTGACTGGTGTCTCTCAGTCCCCTCTCTCTCAGGGAGATATCTGTACACTGACTGGTGTCTCTCAGTCCCCTCTCTCTCAGGGAGATATCTGTACACTGACTGGTGTGTCTCAGTCCCCTCTCTCTCAGGGAGATATCTGTACACTGACTGGTGTCTCTCAGTACCCCCTCTCTCTCAGGGAGATATCTGTACACTGACTGGTGTCTCTCAGTCCCCTCTCTCTCAGTTAGATATCTGTACACTGACTGGTGTCTCTCAGTCCCCTCTCACTCAGGGAGATATCTGTACATTGACTGGTGTCTCTCAGTCCCCTCTCTCTCAGGGAGATATCTGTACACTGACTGGTGTCTCTCAGTCCCTCTCTCTCAGGGAGATATCTGTGCACTGACTGGTGTCTCTCAGTCCCTCTCTCTCAGGGAGATATCTGTACACTGACTGGTGTCTCTCAGTCCCCTCTCTCTCAGGGAGATATCTGTACACTGACTGGTGTCTCTCAGTCCCTCTCTCTCAGGGAGATATCTGTACACTGACTGGTGTCTCTCAGTCCCCTCTCTCTCAGGGAGATATCTGTACACTGACTGGTGTCTCTCAGTCCCCTCTCTCTCAGGGAGATATCTGTACACTGACTGGTGTCTCTCAGTCCCCTCTCTCTCAGGGAGATATCTGTACACTGACTGGTGTCTCTCAGTCCCCTCTCTCTCAGGGAGATATCTGTACACTGACTGGTGTCTCTCAGTCCCCTCTCTCAGGGAGATATCTGTACACTGACTGGTGTCTCTCAGTCCTCTCTCTCTCAGGGAGATATCTGTACACTGACTGGTTTCTCTCAGTCCCCTCTCTCAGGGAGATATCTGTACACTGACTGGTGTCTCTCAGTCCCCTCTCTCTCAGGGAGATATCTGTACACTGACTGGTGTCTCTCAGTCCCTCTCTCTCAGGGAGATATCTGTACACTGACTGGTGTCTCTCAGTCCCCGCTCTCTCAGGGAGATATCTGTACACTGACTGGTGTCTCTCAGTCCCCTCTCTCTCAGGGAGATATCTGTACACTGACTGGTGTCTCTCAGTCCCCTCTCTCAGGGTGATATCTGTACACTGACTGGTGTCTCTCAGTCCCCTCTCTCTCAGGGAGATATCTGTACACTGACTGGTGTCTCTCAGTCCCCTCTCTCTCAGGGAGATATCTGTACACTGACTGGTGTCTCTCAGTCCCCTCTCTCTCAGGGAGATATCTGTACACTGACTGGTGTCTCTCAGTCCCTCTCTCTCAGGGAGATATCTGTACACTGACTGGTGTCTCTCAGTCCCTCTCTCTCAGGGAGATATCTGTACACTGACTGGTGTCTCTCAGTCCCTCTCTCTCAGGGAGATATCTGTACACTGACTGGTGTCTCTCAGTCCCCCCTCTCTCAGGGTGATATCTGTACACTGACTGGTGTCTCTCAGTCCCCTCTCTCTCAGGGAGATATCTGTACACTGACTGGTGTCTCTCAGTCCCTCTCTCTCAGGGAGATATCTGTACACTGACTGGTGTCTCTCAGTCCCCTCTCTCTCAGGGAGATATCTGTACACTGACTGGTGTCTCTCAGTCCCTCTCTCTCAGGGAGATATCTGTACACTGACTGGTGTCTCTCAGTCCCCTCTCTCTCAGGGTGATATCTGTACACTGACTGGTGTCTCTCAGTCCCTCTCTCTCAGGGAGATATCTGTACAATGACTGGTGTCTCTCAGTCCCCTCTCTCTCAGGGAGATATCTGTACACTGACTGGTGTCTCTCAGCCCCTCTCTCTCAGGGAGATATCTGTACAATGACTGGGGGGTGGTCTCTCTGGTCCCTCTCTGTCCAGTTGCGAATCGAGTTAATAAGCCAAGACGGAAACAGCAGAAATTGAGATGGCTGTTACTTTATTCCATGAAATAATCGAACAGTTCCCTCCGTGGCCTCCCACGAGCCTCTGCTCCCGACAGACGGACGTTGGCCGATTCCCGGTCATCTCCTCTCGACTCTATTCCCTTTTGCCAACTCTGCTCCCGATTATCGTTCTCAATCCCTGGTCCCCAGCCCGCTGCAGCCGATGGCAACCGACCTCGCGGGGATCTCCAGGCCGTCCATTTGACCCTCGACCCCTCCGCTCCCACCACTCCCTGCTTGACCGCGCGAGAGGTCATTCAGACGTCAATCCCCGCCGTCCCTCGATTCGCCTCCGAGGCCCGTGCGACCCCCTCGGCTCCGTCCCGTGACCCGTCTCCTGGTCTGTCCCGGAACGGCAGAACACCGAGACGTTCGGGGTTGGGCTGGGTGGGGGCCTGGCGGCCATTTTTGCACACAGCAAGATCCCACAAAAACACTTGTGAGATGAACGCCTTTTTTTTTGCAAGTGAGGAGACCCCACAGTTTGGGGGGGTGAGGAGTCCCCACAGTTTGGGGGGGTGAGGAGTCCCCACAGTTTGGGGGGGTGAGGAGTCCCCACAGTTTGGGGGGGTGAGGAGACCCCACAGTTTGGGGGGGTGAGGAGTCCCCACAGTTTGGGGGGGTGAGGAGTCCCCACAGTTTGGGGGGGTGAGGAGACCCCACAGTTTGGGGGGGTGAGGAGTCCCCACAGTTTGGGGGGGTGAGGAGTCCCCACAGTTTGGGGGGGTGAGGAGTCCCCACAGTTTGGGGGGGTGAGGAGTCCCCACAGTTTGGGGGGGTGAGGAGTCCCCACAGTTTGGGGGGGTGAGGAGTCCCCACAGTTTGGGGGGTGAGGAGTCCCCACAGTTTGGGGGGGGGTGAGGAGTCCCCACAGTTTGGGGGGTGAGGAGACCCCACAGTTTGGGGGGGTGAGGAGTCCCCACAGTTTGGGGGGTGAGGAGTCCCCACAGTTTGGGGGGTGAGGAGTCCCCACAGTTTGGGGGGGTGAGGAGTCCCCACAGTTTGGGGGGGGTGAGGAGTTCCCACAGTTTGGGGGGGTGAGGAGTCCCCACAGTTTGGGGGGGTGAGGAGTCCCCACAGTTTGGGGGGGGGTGAGGAGTCCCCACAGTTTGGGGGGTGAGGAGTCCCCACAGTTTGGGGGGGGGTGAGGAGTCCCCACAGTTTGGGGGGTGAGGAGTCCCTACAGTTTGGGGGGTGAGGAGTCCCCACAGTTTGGGGGGGGTGAGGAGTCCCCACAGTTTGGGGGGGTGAGGAGTCCCCACAGTTTGGGGGGGGTGAGGAGTCCCCACAGTTTGGGGGGTGAGGAGTCCCCACAGTTTGGGGGGGTGAGGAGTCCCCACAGTTTGGGGGGTGAGGAGTCCCCACAGTTTGGGGGGGGGGTGAGGAGTCCCCACAGTTTGGGGGGTGAGGAGTCCCCACAGTTTGGGGGGTGAGGAGTCCCCACAGTTTGGGGGGGTGAGGAGTCCCCACAGTTTGGGGGGTGAGGAGTCCCCACAGTTTGGGGGGGTGAGGAGTCCCCACAGTTTGGGGGGTGAGGAGTCCCCACAGTTTGGGGGGGTGAGGAGTCCCCACAGTTTGGGGGGTGAGGAGTCCCCACAGTTTGGGGGGGTGAGGAGTCCCCACAGTTTGGGGGGGTGAGGAGTCCCCACAGTTTGGGGGGTGAGGAGTCCCCACAGTTTGGGGGGTGAGGAGTCCCCACAGTTTGGGGGGGTGAGGAGTCCCCACAGTTTGGGGGGTGAGGAGTCCCCACAGTTTGGGGGGTGAGGAGTCCCCACAGTTTGGGGGGGTGAGGAGTCCCCACAGTTTGGGGGGGGGGGTGAGGAGTCCCCACAGTTTGGGGGGTGAGGAGTCCCCACAGTTTGGGGGGGGGGGGGGGGTGAGGAGACCCCACAGTTTGGGGGGGGGTGAGGAGTCCCCACAGTTTGGGGGGTGAGGAGTCCCCACAGTTTGGGGGGTGAGGAGTCCCCACAGTTTGGGGGGGGTGAGGAGTCCCCACAGTTTGGGGGGGTGAGGAGTCCCCACAGTTTGGGGGGGGGTGAGGAGTCCCCACAGTTTGGGGGGTGAGGAGTCCCCACAGTTTGGGGGGGGGTGAGGAGACCCCACAGTTTGGGGGGTGAGGAGTCCCCACAGTTTGGGGGGTGAGGAGTCCCCACAGTTTGGGGGGTGAGGAGTCCCCACAGTTTGGGGGGGGGGTGAGGAGACCCCACAGTTTGGGGGGTGAGGAGTCCCCACAGTTTGGGGGGGGGTGAGGAGTCCCCACAGTTTGGGGGGTGAGGAGTCCCCACAGTTTGGAGGGTGAGGAGTCCCCACAGTTTGGGGGGTGAGGAGTCCCCACAGTTTGGGGGGGGGTGAGGAGACCCCACAGTTTGGGGGGTGAGGAGTCCCCACAGTTTGGGGGGGGGGGTGAGGAGTCCCCACAGTTTGGGGGGTGAGGAGTCCCCACAGTTTGGGGGGGGGGGTGAGGAGACCCCACAGTTTGGGGGGGGGGTGAGGAGTCCCCACAGTTTGGGGGGGGTGAGGAGTCCCCACAGTTTGGGGGAGGTGAGGAGTCCCCACAGTTTGGGGGGGTGAGGAGTCCCCACAGTTTGGGGAGGGGGTGAGGAGTCCCCACAGTTTGGGGGGGTGAGGAGTCCCCACAGTTTGGGGAGGGGGTGAGGAGTCCCCACAGTTTGGGGAGGGGTGAGGAGTCCCCACAGTTTGGGGGGTGAGGAGTCCCCACAGTTTGGGGGGGTGAGGAGTCCCCACAGTTTGGGGGGGGTGAGGAGACCCCTCAGTTTGGGGTGGGCGAGGAGTCCCCACAGTTTGGGGGGTGAGGAGTCCCCACAGTTTGGGGAGGGGTGAGGAGTCCCCACAGTTTGGGGGGTGAGGAGTCCCCACAGTTTGGGGTGGGCGAGGAGACCCCACAGTTTGGGGTGGGCGAGGAGTCCCCACAGTTTGGGGTGGGCGAGGAGTCCCCACAGTTTGGGGTGGGCGAGGAGTCCCCACAGTTTGGGGTGGGCGAGGAGACCCCACAGTTTGGGGGGGGTCCCACAATCCCGGCGGGGAGCGATGAGGAGGGCCTTTGATGACCATTGAGTTTCGTTGGCCCGCACGAGGAAATGTCTGAGTTGGAGTCGATGACCTTTGAAGTTTGTCCTCTCTCCGTGTTGTCGTCAGACCAGCCCCTGAGAGCTGGTTCTCTCACATTCCTCGGCCGTGTTCCTGCTCCTTTATCAGCTGCTCGGCAGTGATAAGGGAATTCATTCCCTCTCCCGTCTCCAGGCAACACCATTCAGCGAGACGGGTCACTTTCCTACCCAGGGAACAAGGTGCAAAGATTCGCAACGAAAAGATTGCAGGATTGATCGGTGGGGGTGGCTGTGGTGAGTCGAGGGAGGGAGGGAGGGAGGAGACTCGTGCGGAGGAGCCTAAACATCCGGCCTGGCCCTACTGGGCCGAATGGCCTGATTCAAACCAGGCCAGCGATGGGTGACGGAGAGAGGGGGGTGTGGGGGGAGGTCGAGGAGCCCCTTAACCACAGTCCCTGGGGCTGGGGTACGACCCCTGATCCCCGGAGAGGGTGAAAGGTCAGTGTTTGGGATACGACCCCTGCTCCCCGGAGAGGGTGAAAGGTCAGTGTGTGGGGTACGACCCCTGCTCCCCGGAGAGGGTGAAAGGTCAGTGTGTGGGGTACGACCCCTGCTCCCCGGAGAGGGTGAGAGGTCAGTGTTTGGGGTACGACCCCCACTCCCCGGAGAGGGTGAGAGGTCAGCGTGTGGGGTACGACCCCCTGCTCCCTGGAGAGGGTGAAAGGTCAGTGTGTGGGGTACGACCCCTGCTCCCCGGAGAGGGTGAGAGGTCAGCGTGTGGGGTACGACCCCCTGCTCCCCGGAGAGGGTGAAAGGTCAGTGTGTGGGGTATGACCCCTGCTCCCCGGAGAGGGTGAAAGGTCAGTGTGTGGGGTACGACCCCTGCTCCCCGGAGAGGGTGAAAGGTCAGTGTGTGGGGTACGACCCCTGCTCCCCGGAGAGGGTGAAAGGTCAGTGTGTGGGGTACGACCCCCTGCTCCCCGGAGAGGGTGAAAGGTCAGTGTGTGGGGTATGACCCCCGCTCTCCGGAGAGGGTGAAAGGTCAGTGTGTGGGGTACGACCCCTGCTCCCCGGAGAGGGTGAGAGGTCAGTGTTTGGGGTACGACCCCCGCTCTCCGGAGAGGGTGAAAGGTCAGTGTGTGGCGATCGATCTGCGATCAGTATCCGTATCCTGCGAGTGACGTTCCCGATCGACCGGTGGTCCCTCCTCCTCCTCGGACCCCGGGCTGAAATCAAAGACCTGGTCCAGGTGGTAGAGCGGGGGAGGAGTGAGGGGCTCGATGAAGGACCAGGGTTCCAAGTCCAGTCTCTCCATCCTCCCGCCCGCGTCCCCCTCAGACTCCACCCTTCTGGTCACCCGGACTGAGGCCAAGTGGGACACGTCCAGAGGGGGCCCGCCCTTGACCACCGACTCGTACTGGGGCGGGGGTGAGATCTGGCGCAGCTGGAGGCCCCCCTCCTCCAGGGGCTCTCGTGGAACAGTCCAAACACCCCCCGTGGAGTCGGCCATGACAGTGCGATAGGATGGAATTTGATGCAGATCCCTGCGGGAGGGAGAGAGAGAGAGAGAGAGAGAGAGGTCAGAGCACCGATACCAAGAGCATAAGAAATAGGAGCAGGAGTAGGCCATTCGGCCCCTCGTCCCTGCTCCGCCATTCAATCAGATCTTCAACCTCAACTCCACTTTCCCGCCCGATCCCCTCGAGTCCAAAAATCTATCGATCTCAGCCTTGAATATTCTCAACGACTGAGCATCCACAGCCCCCTGGGGTAGAGAATTCCAAAGATTCACAACCCTCTGAGTGAAGAAATTCCTCCTCATCTCAGTCTAGGATGGCCGACCCCTTATCCTGAGACTGTGCCCCCTCGTTCCAGACTCTCCAGCCAGGGGGAAACAGCCTCTCAGCATCTACCCTGTCAAACCCCCTCAGAATCTCATCTGTTTCAATGAGATCACCTCTCATTCTTCGAAACTCCAGAGAGTCTCGGCCCATTCTACTCAATCTCTCCTCATAGGACAACCCTCTCATCCCAGGAATCAATCGAGTGAACCTTCGTTACACCCCCTCGAAGGCGAGTATCTCCTTCCTTAGATAAGGAGACCAAAACTGTACACAGTACTCCAGGTGAGGTCTCACCAAAGCCCTGGACAATTGTAGTAAGACTTCCTTACTCTTGTACTCCAATCCCATTGCAATAAAGGCCAACATACCATTTGCTTTCCTAATTACTTGCTGTACCTGCATGTTAACTTTCTGTGTTTCTTGTACCAGGACACCCAAATCCCTCTCAACACCAACATTTAATAGTTTCTCACCATTTAAAAAATATTCTGTTTTTCTATTCTCCCTACCAAAGTGAATAACCTCACATTTCCCCACATTATACTCCATCTGCCACCTTCTCTCCCACTCACTTAACCTGTCTATATCCCTCTGCAGACTCTGTGTGTCCTCTTCACATCTTACTTTCCCACCTAGCTTTGTATCGTCAGCAAACTATGAGACATTACACTCGGTCCCTTCATCTAAGTCATTAATATAGATTGTAAATAGCTGAGGCCCAAGCACTGATCCTTGCGGTACCCCACTAGTTACAGCCTGACAACCTGAGAATGACCCGTTTATCCCTACTCTCTGTTTTCTGTCTGTTAACCAATCCTCAATCCATGCTAATATATTACCCCCAATCCCATGAGCCCTAATCTTGTGTGGCACCTTATCGAATTCCTTTTGAAAATCCAAATATACTCCATCCACTGGTTCCCCTTTATCTCCCCTGCTCGTTACACCCTCAAAAAACTCTAATAAATTTGTCAAACACGATTTCCCTTTCATAAAACCATGTTGACTCTGCCGAATCAGATTATGATTTTCTAACTGCCCTGTTACCACTTCCTTAATAATGGATTCCAGCATTTTCCCGACGACTGATGTCGGTCTAACTGGCCTGTAGTTCCCTGTTTTCTCTCTCCCTCCTTTCTTGAACAGCGGGGTTACATTTTCGACCTTCCAATCCTCTGGGACCGTTCCAGAATCTAGGGAATTCTGGAAGATCACAACCAATGGATCCACTATCTCTGCAGCCTCCTCTTTCAAAACCCTTGGATATCAGCCATCAGGTCCAGGGGATTTATCGGCTTTTAGTCCCGTTATTTTCTCCAGTACTTTTTTCTCTACTGATATTAATTACTTTAAGTTCCTCACTCTCATTAGCCCCTTGGTTCCCCACTATTTCTGGTTTGCTTTTTGTGTCTTCTACTGTGAAGACAGATACAAAATAATGTTTAAAGTCTCTGCCATTTCCTGATTCCCCGTTATAATTTCTCCCGTCTCAGCCTCTAAGGGACCCACGTTTACTTTTGCGAATCTCTCCTGTTTACATACTTGTAGAAACTCTTACAATCTGTTTTTATATTTCTTGCTAGTTTACTTTCAGATTCTATTTTCTCTCTTTTGATCAATTTTCTAAAACTCTCCAATCCTCAGGCTCACTACTCTTCTTGGCAACATTATAAGCCTCTTTTGATCTAATACTATCCTTAACTTCTTTAGAACCGTAGAGCCATAGAAAAGATGCAGCACAGAAGGGGGCCATTCGGCCCATCCTGACCACGCCGGCTCGAAGAACAACCAGGTGCCCATTCCAATCCCACCTTCCAGCACCCGGTCCGTAGCCCTGCAGCTTACAGCACTTTAGGTGCAGGTCCAGGGACTTCTTAAGAGAGTTGAGGGTCCCTGCCTCTACCACCAATTCGGGCAGTGAATTCCATACACCCACCACCCTCCGGGTAAAAAAGTTTTTCCTCATGTCCCCTCTAATCCTGCCGCCAATCAGCTTAAATCTATGTCCTCTAGTTCTTGAACTCTCCGCTAGGGGAAACAGGTACTTCCTGTCTACTCGATCTGGGCCCCTCATAATTTTGTCCACCTCAATCAAGTCTCCCCTCAGCCTCCTCTGCTCCAAGGAAAACAACACCAGCCTATCCAATCTCTCCTCGTAGCTGCAATTTTCAAGCCCTGGCAACATTCTTGTAAATCTTCTCTGCACTCTCTCCAGAGCAATTACGTTTAGTTAGCCGTGGAGTTTTTATTTCTCAATGGAATGTATATTTGTTGAGAATATTGAAATATTTCTTTAAACGTTTGCCTTTGCTTTTCAAGCGTCATGCCCTTTAATTTAATTTCCCCAATCTACCTTAACCAACTCACCCCTCATCCCTCTATTATTGGCTTTATTTAAGATTAAGACTCGAATTTCTGACTTAAGTCACTCTCAAACTCAATGTGAAATTCTGTCATATTATGATCGCTCTTCCCCAGAGGATCCTTTACTGTGAGATTACTAATTAACCCTGTCTCATTACACAATACAAGATCTAAAATAACCTGTTCCCTGGTTGGTTCCCTGACGTATTGCTCTAGGAAACCGTCTCGAATACATTCCATGAACTCGTTCTCCAAACTACCTTTGCCAATTTGATTTGTCCAGTCCATATGATGATTAAAGTCCCCCACGATTACTGCATCACCTTTCTTACAAGTTCCTATTATTTCATGATTAATACTCTGTCCAATAGTATAGCTACTCTAAGGAGTCTCTCTCTCTCCATCAGAGACCCCTTTTAAAGAGGGAGTCTCTCTCTCTCCATCAGAGACCCCTATTAAAGAGGGAGTCTCTCCATCTGGGACCCCTTTTAAAGAGGGAGTCTCTCTCTCTCCATCTGGGACCCCTTTTAAAGAGGGAATCTCTCTCTCTCTCTCAGTCAGGGACCCCTTTTAAAGAGGGAGTCTCTCTCCCCATCAGGGACCCCTTTTAAAGAGGGAGTCTCACCGTCAGGGACCCCTTTTAAAGAGGGAGTCTCTCTCTCCCCATCAGGGACCCCTTTTAAAGAGGGAGTCTCTCTCTCCCCATCAGGGACCCCTTTTAAAGAGGGAGTCTCTCTCTCCCCATCAGGGACCCCTTTTAAAGAGGGAGTCTCACCGTCAGGGACCCCTTTTAAAGAGGGAGTCTCTCTATCTTTCCATCAGAGACCCCTTTTAAAGAGGGAGTCTCTCTCTCCCCATCAGGGACCCCTTTTAAAGAGGGAGTCTCTCTCTCTCCATCAGGGACCCCTTTTAAAGAGGGAGTCTCTCTCTCTCCATCAGAGACCCCTTTTAAAGAGGGAGTCTCTCTCTCTCCATCAGGGACCCCTTTTAAAGAGGGAGTCTCTCCATCAGGGACCCCTTTTAAAGAGGGAGTCTCTCTCTCCCCATCAGGGACCCCTTTTAAAGAGGGAGTCTCTCTCTCTCCATCAGGGACCCCTTTTAAAGAGGGAGTCTCTCCGTCAGGGACCCCTTTTAAAGAGGGAGTCTCTCTCTCTCCATCAGAGACCCCTTTTAAAGAGGGAGTCTCTCTCTCTCCATCAGGGACCCCTTTTAAAGAGGGAGTCTCTCTCTCCCCATCAGGGACCCCTTTTAAAGAGGGAGTCTCTCCATCTGGGACCCCTTTTTAGTCAGGGTCAGGAAGAGGGCTATAGATTTGACCCCAGCTCCCCAGAGAGGGGGTGAAAGGTCAGCGTCTCCCCCCTCCCACGACCCCTTTGGCAGCGAGCAGATGGTACCAAACTCCCAGGGGGCCTTACCGATGGATGCTGTGCCGTGTCCTGTTTGGTTCCTGGGCTGTGGGGTCCGCCTGGGGGGTTGTTCCGAGAGCCTCGTTGCCCCTCTTGAAGTGCTGGGTGATTCTCAGGGTGATGGCGATGATCAGGAACGTTGCTCCTGCAATGGACAGGGCCACCGCGATGGTGTACAGCTTAATGGTGATGCCTGACACGGCTGAATAGAACCACATCAGCATCACCACCCCCGGGATTAGCAGAGCGAAGCCCAGGGTCGTGGCTCCCCGGTGTGCTAGTCTTTGCGTGTGGCTCGACATTTCAAACCCCCCGACCCCCTCCACCGGCCGCGCTCTCTCTCCACTTCCTCAGTGGACAATCAATTCCGGAATTGCGGGATTCGGCAGAGAAGGATCCAGAGTTTCTGCAACATCCTGTGGGGGAAGAAAGATCAATCAAATCAAGGGAGGGATTGGCAGAAACGCTCCCCAAAAAACACAGCAGCAGAGGCCCAAAACAGAAAGTGCCCCCATATCTATATACTTACAAGTAGGATATCTATTAACTCGCTCTCTGATCCCCATTCTCTCGATCTCTCTGATCACCATTCTCTCTCTCTCTGATCCCCATTCTCTCTCTCTCTCTGATCCCCATTCTCTCTCTGATCACCATTCTCTCTCTCTCTGATCCCCATTCTCTCTCTCTCTGATCCCCATTCTCTCTCTCTCTGATCACCATTCTCTCTCTCTCTGATCCCCATTCTCTCCCTCTCTGATCCCCATTCTCTCTCTCTGATCCCCATTCTCTCTCTCTCTGATCCCCATTCTCTCTCTCTCTGATCCCCATTCTCTCTCTCTCTCTCTGATCCCCATTCTCTCCCTCTTTCTGATCCCCATTCTCTCTCTCTCTGATCCCCATTCTCTCTCTCTCTGATCCCCATTCTCTCTCTCTCTCTGATCCCCATTCTCTCTCTCTCTCTGATCCCCATTCTCTCTCTCTCTCTGATCCCCATTCTCTCTCTCCCTCTGATCCCCATTCTCTCTCTCTCTGATCCCCATTCTCTCTCTCTCTCTCTGATCCCCATTCTCTCTCTGATCCCCAATCTCTCTCTCTCTCTCTGATCCCCATTCTCTCTCTCTCTGATCACCATTCTCTCTCTCTCTGATCCCCATTCTCTCCCTCTCTGATCCCCATTCTCTCTCTCTCTGATCCCCATTCTCTCTCTCTCTCTGATTCCCATTCTCTCTCTCTCTCTGATCCGCATTCTCTCTCTCTCTCTGATCCCCATTCTCTCTCTCTCTGATCCCCATTCTCTCTCTCTCTCTGATCCCCAATCTCTCTCTCTCTGATCCCCATTCTCTCTCTCTCTCTCTGATCCCCATTCTCTCTCTCTCTGATCCCCATTCTCTCTCTCTCTCTGATCCCCATTCTCTCTCTGATCCCCATTCTCTCTCTCTCTCTGATCCCCATTCTCTCTCTCCCTCTGATCCCCATTCTCTCTCTCTCAGATCCCCATTCTCTCTCTCTCTCTCTGATCCCCATTCTCTCTCTGATCCCCATTCTCTCTCTCTCTGATCCCCATTCTCTCTCTGATCCCCATTCTCTCTCTCTCTGATCCCCATTCTCTCTCTCTCTGATCCCCATTCTCTCTCTCTCTGATCCCCATTCTCTCTCTCTCTCTGATCCCCATTCTCTCTCTCTCTCTGATCCCCATTCTCTCTCTCTCTCTGATCCCCATTCTCTCTCTCTCTCTCTGATCCCCATTCTCTATCTCTCTCTGATCCCCATTCTCTCTCTCTCTGATCCCCATTCTCTCTCTCTCTGATCCCCATTCTCTCTCTCTCTCTGATCCCCATTCTCTCTCTCTCTGATCCCCATTCTCTCTCTCTCTCTCTGATCCCCATTCTCTCTCTCTCTCTGATCCCCATTCTCTCTCTCTCTGATCCCCATTCTCTCTCTCTCTCTGATCCCCATTCTCTATCTCTCTCTGATCCCCATTCTCTCTCTCTCTCTGATCCCCATTCTCTCTCTCTCTCTGATCCCCATTCTCTCTCTCTCTGATCCCCATTCTCTCTCTCTCTGATCCCCATTCTCTCTCTCTGATCCCCATTCTCTCTCTCTCTCTGATCCCCATTCTCTCTCTCTCTCTGATCCCCATTCTCTCTCTCCCTCTGATCCCCATTCTCTCTCTCTCTGATCCCCATTCTCTCTCTCTCTCTGATCCCCATTCTCTCTCTCTCTGATCCCCATTCTCTCTCTCTCTGATCCCCATTCTCTCTCTCTGATCCCCATTCTCTCTCTCTCTGATCCCCATTCTATCTCTCTCTGATCCCCATTCTCTCTCTCTCTGATCCCCATTCTCTCTCTCTCTGATCCCCATTCTCTCTCTCTCTGATCCCCATTCTCTCTCTCTCTCTGATCCCCATTCTCTCTCTCTCTCTGATCCCCATTCTCTCTCTCTCTCTGATCCCCATTCTCTCTCTCTCTGATCCCCATTCTCTCTCTCTCTCTGATCCCCATTCTCTCTCTCTCTCTGATCCCCATTCTCTCTCTCTCTGATCCCCATTCTCTCTATCTCTCTCTGATCCCCATTCTCTCTCTCTCTGATCCCCATTCTCTCTCTCTCTGATCCCCATTCTCTCTCTCTCTCTGATCCCCATTCTCTCTCTCTCTGATCCCCATTCTCTCTCTCTCTCTGATCCCCATTCTCTCTCTCTCTCTCTGATCCCCATTCTCTCTCTGATCCCCATTCTCTCTCTCTCTGATCCCCATTCTCTCTCTCTCTGATCCCCATTCTCTCTCTCTCTCTGATCCCCATTCTCTCTCTCTCTCTGATCCCCATTCTCTCTCTCTCTGATCCCCATTCTCTCTCTCTCTCTGATCCCCATTCTCTCTCTCTCTCTGATCCCCATTCTCTCTATCTCTCTCTGATCCCCATTCTCTCTCTCTCTGATCCCCATTCTCTCTCTCTCTGATCCCCATTCTCTCTCTGATCCCCATTCTCTCTCTCTCTGATCCCCATTCTCTCTCTCTCTGATCCCCATTCTCTCTCTCTGATCTCCATTCTCTCTCTCTCTGATCCCCATTCTCTCTCTCTCTCTCTGATCCCCATTCTCTCTCTCTCTCTCTGATCACCATTCTCTATCTCTCTGATCCCCATTCTCTCTCTCTCTCTGATCCCCATTCTCTCTCTCTCTCTGATCCCCATTCTCTCTCACTCTGATTCCCATTCTCTCTCTCTCTGATCCCCATTCTCTCTCTCTGATCCCCATTCTCTCTCTCTGATCCCTATTCTCTCTCTCTCTGATCCCCATTCTCTATCTCTCTCTGATCCCCATTCTCTCTCTCTCTCTGATACCCATTCACTCTCTCTCTCTGATCCCCATTCTCTCTCTGATCCCCATTCTCTCTCTCTCTGATACCCATTCTCTCTCTCTCTCTGATCCCCATTCTCTATCTCTCTCTGATCCCCATTCTCTATCTCTCTCTGATCCCCATTCTCTCTCTCTCTGATCCCCATTCTCTCTCTCTCTGATCCTCATTCTCTCTCTCTCTGATCCCCATTCTCTCTCTCTCTGATCCCCATTCTCTCTCTCTCTGATCCCCATTCTCCCTCTCTGATCCCCATTCTCTCTCTCTCTCTGATCCTCATTCTCTCTCTCTCTGATCCCCATTCTCTCTCTCTCTCTGATCCCCATTCTCTCTCTGATCCCCATTCTCTCTCTCTCTGATCCCCATTCTCTCTCTCTCTCTGATCCCCATTCTCTCTCTCTCTGATCCCCATTCTCTCTCTCTCTGATCCCCATTCTCTCTCTCTCTGATCCCCATTCTCTCTCTCTCTGATCCCCATTCTCTCTCTCTCTGATCCCCATTCTCTCTCTCTCTGATCCCCATTCTCTCTCTCTCTCTGATCCCCATTCTCTCTCTCTCTCTGATCCCCATTCTCTCTCTCTCTGATCCCCATTCTCCCTCTCTGATCCCCATTCTCTCTCTCTCTCTGATCCCCATTCTCTCTCTCTCTGATCCCCATTCTCTATCTCTCTCTGATGCCCATTCTCTCTCTCTCTGATCCCCATTCTCTCTCTCTCTGATCCCCATTCTCTCTCTCTCTGATCCCCATTCTCTATCTCTCTCTGATCCCCATTCTCTCTCTGATCCCCATTCTCTCTCTCTCTGATCCCCATTCTCTCTCTCTCTGATCCCCATTCTCTCTCTCTCTGCTCCCCATTCTCTCTCTCTCTGATCCCCATTCTCCCTCTCTGATCCCCATTCTCTCTCTCTCTCTGATCCCCATTCTCTCTCTCTCTGATCCCCATTCTCTCTCTCTCTCTGATCCCCATTCTCTCTCTCTCTGATCCCCATTCTCTCTCTCTCTGATCCCCATTCTCTCTCTCTGATCCCCATTCTCTCTCTCTCTGATCCCCATTCTCTCTCTCTCTCTCTCTGATCCCCATTCTCTCTCTCTCTGATCCACATTCTCTCTCTCTCTGATCCCCATTCTCTCTCTCTCTGATCCCCATTCTCTCTCTCTCTGATCCCCATTCTCTCACTCTCTGATCCCCATTCTCTCTCTCTCTCTGATCCCCATTCTCTCTCTCTCTCCCTGATCCCCATTCTCTCTCCCTCTCTGATCCCCATTCTCTCTCTCTCTGATCCCCATTCTCTCTCTCTCTGATCCCCATCCTTTCTCTCTCTGATCCCCATCCTCTCTCTCTCTGATCCCCATTCTCTCTCTGATCCCCATTCTCTCTCTCTCTCTCTGATCCCCATTCTCTCTCTCTCTCTGATCCCCATTCTCTCTCTCTCTCTGATCCCCATTCTCTCTCTCTCTCTCTGATCCCCATTCTCTCTCTCTCTGATCCCCATTCTCTCTCTCTCTGATCCCCATTCTCTCTCTGATCCCCATTCTCTCTCTGATCCCCATTCTCTCTCTCTTTCTGATCCCCATTCTCTCTCTCTGATCCCCATTCTCTGTCTCTCTGATCCCCATTCTCTCTCTCTCTCTCTCTGATCCCCATTCTCTCTCTCTCTGATCCCCATTCTCTCTCTCTCTCTGATCCCCATTCTCTCTCTCTCTCTCTGATCCCCATTCTCTCTCTCTCTGATCCCCATTCTCTCTCTCTGATCCCCATTCTCTCTCTCTCTGATCCCCATTCTCTCTCTCTGATCCCCATTCTCTCTCTCTCTGATCCCCATTCTCTCTCTCTGATCCCCATTCTCTCTCGCTCTCTCTGATCCCCATTCTCTCTCTCTGATCCCCATTCTCTCTCTCTCTGATCCCCATTCTCTCTCTCTCTGATCACCATTCTCTCTCTCTCTGATCCCCATTCTCTCTCTCTCTGATCGCCATTCTCTCTCTCTGATCCCCATTCTCTCTCTCTCTCTCTGATCCCCATTCTCTCTCTCTCTGATCCCCATTCTCTCTCTCTCTGATCCCCATTCTCTCTCTCTCTGATCCACATTCTCTCTCTCTCTGATCCCCATTCTCTCTCTCTCTGATCCCCATTCTCTCTCTCTGATCCCCAATCTCTCTCTCTCTGATCCCCATTCTCTCTCTCTCTCTGATCCCCATTCTCTCTCTCTCTCTGATCCCCATTCTCTCTCTCTCTCCCTGATCCCCATTCTCTCTCCCTCTCTGATCCCCATTCTCTCTCTCTCTGATCCCCATTCTCTCTCTCTCTGATCCCCATTCTCTCTCTCTCTCTGATCCCCATTCTCTCTCTCTCTGATCCCCATTCTCTCTCTCTCTCTCTGATCCCCATTCTCTCTCTCTCTGATCCCCATTCACTCTCTCTCTCTCTGATCCCCATTCTCTATCTCTCTCTTATCCCCATTCTCTCTCTCTCTGATCCCCATTCTCTATCTCTCTCTGATCCCCATTCTCTCTCTCTCTGATCCCCATTCTCTCTCTCTCTGATCCCCATTCTCTCTCTCTCTCTGATCCCCATTCTCTCTCTCTCTGATACCCATTCTCTCTCTCTCTGATCCCCATTCTCTATCTCTCTCTGATCCCCATTCTCTCTCTGATCCCCATTCTCTCTCTCTCTGATCCCCATTCTCTCTCTCTCTCTCTGATCCCCATTCTCTATCTCTCTCTTATCCCCATTCTCTCTCTCTCTCTCTGATCCCCATTCTCTCTCTCTCTGATCCCCATTCTCTCTCTCTCTGATCCCCATTCTCTCTCTCTGATCCCCATTCTCTCTCTCTCTCTGATCCCCATTCTCTCTCTCTCTGATCCCCATTCTCTCTCTCTCTCTCTGATCCCCATTCTCTCTCTCTCTGATCCCCATTCTCTCTCTCTCTCTGATCCCCATTCTCTCTCTCTCTGATCCCCATTCTCTCTCTCTCTGATCCCCATTCTCTCTCTCTCTCTCTGATCCCCATTCTCTCTCTCTCTCTGATCCCCATTCTCTCTCTCTCTCTCTGATCCCCATTCTCTCTCTCTCTGATCCCCATTCTCTCTCTCTCTCTCTGATCCCCATTCTCTCTCTCTCTCTGATCCCCATTCTCTCTCTCTCTGATCCCCATTCTCTCTCTCTCTCTCTGATCCCCATTCTCTCTCTCTCTCTGATCCCCATTCTCTCTCTCTCTCTGATCCCCATTCTCTCTCTCTGATTCCCATTCTCTCTTTCTCTGATCCCCATTCTCTCTCTCTCTCTCTGATCCCCATTCTCTCTCTCTCTCTGATCCCCATTCTCTCTCTCTCTGATCCCCATTCTCTCTCTCTCTGATCCCCATTCTCTCTCTCTCTCTCTGATCCCCATTCTCTCTCTCTCTCTGATCCCCATTCTCTCTCTCTCTGATCCCCATTCTCTCTCTCTCTGATCCCCATTCTCTCTCTCTGATCCCCATTCTCTCTCTCTCTCTGATCCCCATTCTCTCTCTCTCTGATCCCCATTCTCTCTCTCTGATCCCCATTCTCTCTCTCTCTCTGATCCCCATTCTCTCTCTCTCTGATCCCCATTCTCTCTCTCTGATCCCCATTCTCTCTCTTTCTCTGATCCCCATTCTCTCTCTCTCTGATCCACATTCTCTCTCTCTCTCTGATCCCCACTCTCTCTCTCTCTGATCCCCATTCTCTCTCTCTGATCCCCATTCTCTCTCTCTGATCCCCATTCTCTCTCTCTCTGAACCCCATTCTCTCTCTCTCTCTCTGATCCCCATTCTCTCTCTCTCTGATCCCCATTCTCTCTCTCTCTCAGATCCCCACTCTCTCTCTCTGATCCCCATTCTCTCTCTCTGATCCCCATTCTCTCTCTCTCTCTGATCCCCATTCTCTCTCTCTGATCCCCATTCTCTCTCTCTCTGATCCCCATTCTCTCTCTCTGATCCCCATTCTCTCTCTCTGATCCCCATTCTCTCTCTCTCTCTCTGATCCCCATTCTCTCTCTCTCTGATCCCCATTCTCTATCTCTCTCTGATCCCCATTCTCTCTCTCCACACAAACCGCAGCTCACCCTCTCCCTCGATGGGGGAGAGAGCCCGGGAACCACCAACCTGGGAATGAGGAGGTCTGGGGGGAATCGGGGTCAGTGGGAGGGGGGGCGAGGGGACTAGGGGGGCATCAAGGATGACGGGGGAACCGGGGAGGAGGGGTGAAATCGGGGGATGGTTGAAATCGGGGGACGAGGGGGGAAATCGGGGGACGAGGGGGGAAATCAGGGGATGAGGGGGAAATCAGGGGATGAGGGGGGAAATCGGGGAATGAGTGGGGAAATCGGGGATGAGGGGGAAATCGGGGGATGAGGAGGTAATCGGGGGGCAAGGGTGTAAATCAGGGAAGGAAGGGGAAATCAGGGGACGAGGGGGAAAACCGGGGGATGAGTGGGGAAATCGGAGGATGAGGGGGAAATCGGGAGATGAGGGGGGAAATCGGGGGATGGGGGAAATCGGGGGACAAGGGGCAAATCGGGGGACAAGGGGGGAAATCGGGGGATGAGGGGGAAATCGGAGGATGAGGGGGAAATCGGAGATGAGTGGGGAAATCGGGGGATGAGGGGGAAATCGGAGATGAGTGGGGAAATCGGGGGATGAGGGGGTAATCGGGAGATGAGGGGGGAAATCGGGGGATGGGGGAAATCGGGGGACAAGGGGGAAATCGGGGGACAAGGGGGGAAATCGGGGGATGAGCGGGTAATCAGGGGATGAAGGGGAAATTGGGGGTGAGGGGGGAAATCAGGGAAATCGGGGGTGAGGGGTAAACCGGGGGATGAGGGGTAATCGGGGGGCAAGGGGTTAAATCAGGGAAGGAAGGGGGAAATCAGGGGGCGAGGGGGAAAATCGGGGGATGAGGGGGGAAATCGAGGGAAGAGGGGGGAAATCAGGGGACAAGGGGGAAATCAGGGGATGAGTGGGGAAATCTGGGGATGAGTGGGGAAATCAGGGGATGAGTGGGGAAATCGGGGGATGAGTGGGGAAATCTGGGGATGAGTGGGGAAATCGGGGGATGAGTGGGGAAATCAGGGGATGAGTGGGGAAATCGGGGGACAAGGGGGAAATCAGGGGATGAGGGGGAAATCAGGGGATGAGGGGGAAATCAGGGGATGAGGGGGAAATCTGGGGATGAGTGGGGAAATCAGGGGATGAGTGGGGAAATCGGGGGATGGGGGAAATCGGGGGATGAGGGGGAAATCAGGGGATGAGGGGGGAAATCAGGGGATGAGTGGGGAAATCGGGGGATGAGTGGGGAAATCAGGGGATGAGTGGGGAAATCGGGGGACAAGGGGGAAATCAGGGGATGAGGGGGAAATCAGGGGATGAGGGGGAAATCAGGGGATGAGGGGGAAATCTGGGGATGAGTGGGGAAATCAGGGGATGAGGGGGAAATCAGGGGATGAGGGGGAAATCGAGGGACAAGGGGGAAATCAGGGGATGAGGGGGAAATCGAGGGACAAGGGGGAAATCAGGGGATGAGGGGGAAAGCGGGGGATGAGGGGGGAAATCGGGGGATGAGGGGGGAAATCGGGGGATGAGGGGGGAAATCGGGGGACAAGGGGGAAATCGGGGGACAAGGGGGAAATCAGGGGATGGGGGGGAAATCAGGGGATGAGGGGGGAAATCGGGGGACAAGGGGGAAATCAGGGGATGAGGGGGAAAATCGGGGGATGAGGTGGAAATCGGGGGACAAGGGGGAAATCGGGGGACAAGGGGGAAATCAGGGGATGAGGGGGGAAATCGGGGGACAAGGGGGAAATCAGGGGATGAGGGGGGAAATCGGGGGACAAGGGGGAAATCAGGGGATGAGGGGGGAAATCGGGAGATGAGGTGGAAATCAGGGGATGAGGGGGGAAATCGGGGGACAAGGGGGAAATCAGGGGATGAGGGGGGAAATCGGGAGATGAGGTGGAAATCAGGGGATGAGGGGGAAATCGGGGGATGGGGGGGAAAGCGGGGGATGAGGGGGAAATCACGGGATGAGGGGGGAAATCGGGGGATGAGGTGGAAATCAGGGGATGAGTGGGGAAATCGGGGGATGAGGGGGAAATCAGGGGATGAGGGGGGAAATCGGGGGATGAGGGGGAAAGCGGGGGATGAGGGGGAAATCACGGGATGAGGGGGGAAATCGGGGGATGAGGGGGAAATCGGGGGATGAGGGGGGAACCGGGAGATGAGGGGGAAATCGGGGGATGAGGGGGGAAATCGGGGGATGAGTGGGGGAAATCGGGGGATGAGGGGGAAATCGGGGGATGAGGGGGGAAATCGGGGGATGAGGGGGGAAATCGGGGGATGAGGGGGAAATCGGGGATGAGGGGGGAAATCGGGGGATGAGGGGGAAATCAGGGGATGAGGGGGAAATCAGGGGATGAGGGGGAAATCAGGGGATGAGGGGGAAATCGGGGGATGAGGGGGAAATCAGGGGATGAGGGGGAAATCGGGGGATGAGGGGGAAATCGGGGGGATGAGGGGGGAAATCAGGGGATGAGGGGGGAAATCGGAGATGAGTGGGGAAATCGGGGGATGAGGGGGAAATCGGGGGATGAGGGGGGAAATCGGGGGATGAGGGGGAAATCAGGGGATGAGTGGGGAAATCGGGGATGAGGGGGAAATCGGGGGATGAGGGGGAAATCGGGGGATGAGGGGGAAATCGGGGGATGAGGGGGAAATCGGGGGATGAGGA
>NW_027138537.1:0-43723 GCF_035084215.1 Heptranchias perlo | reverse complement strand
ACACACACGGAGACACACGGAGACACATTTACACACACACAGACACACACGGAGACACATTCACACACACAGACACACACGGAGACACATTTACACACACACAGACACACACGGAGACACATTCACACACACAGACACACACGGAGACACATTCACACACACAGACACACACGGAGACACATTCACACACACGGAGACACATTCACACACACAGACACACACGGAGACACATTTACACACACACAGACACACACGGAGACACATTCACACACACAGACACACACGGAGACACATTCACACACACGGAGACACACACGGAGACACATTCACACACACAGACACACACGGAGACACATTCACACACACGGAGACACACACGGAGACACATTCACACACACAGACACACACGGAGACACATTCACACACACGGAGACACATTCACACACACAGACACACACGGAGACACATTCACACACACAGACACACACGGAGACACATTCACACACACACAGACACACACGGAGACACATTCACACACACAGACACACACGGAGACACATTCACACACACACACACACACGGAGACACATTCACACACACACACACACACACGGAGACACATTCACACACACACACACGGAGACACATTCACACACACAGACACACACGGAGACACATTCACACACACAGACACACGGAGACACACGGAGACACATTCACACACACGGAGACACACACGGAGACACATTCACACACACAGACACACACGGAGACACATTCACACACACACACTGACACACACGGAGACACATTCACACACACACACACACACGGAGACACATTCACACACACTGACACACACGGAGACACATTCACACACACGGAGACACACACGGAGACACATTCACACACACAGACACACACGGAGACACGTTCACACACACAGACACACACGGAGACACATTCACACACACAGACACACACGGAGACACATTCACACACACACACTGACACACACGGAGACACATTCACACACACACACACGGAGACACATTCACACACACAGACACACACGGAGACACATTCACACACACGGAGACACACACGGAGACACATTCACACACACACACACACACGGAGACACATTCACACACACTGACACACACGGAGACACATTCACACACACGGAGACACACACGGAGACACATTCACACACACAGACACACACGGAGACACGTTCACACACACAGACACACACGGAGACACATTCACACACACAGACACACACGGAGACACATTCACACACACACACTGACACACACGGAGACACATTCACACACACAGACACACGGTGACACATTCACACACACACAGACACACACGGAGACACATTCACACACACAGACACACGGAGACACACGGAGACACATTCACACACACGGAGACACACACGGAGACACATTCACACACACAGACACACACGGAGACACATTCACACACACACACTGACACACACGGAGACACATTCACACACACAGACACACGGTGACACATTCACACACACACAGACACACACGGAGACACATTCACACACACAGACACACGGAGACACATTCACACACACACACACACACGGAGACACATTCACACACACACACTGACACACACGGAGACACATTCACACACACAGACACACGGTGACACATTCACACACACACAGACACACACGGAGACACATTCACACACACAGACACACGGTGACACATTCACACACACACAGACACACACGGAGACACATTCACACACACAGACACACGGTGACACATTCACACACACACAGACACACACGGAGACACATTCACACACACTGACACACACGGAGACACATTCACACACACAGACACACGGAGACACATTCACACACACAGACACACGGAGACACATTCACACACACACAGACACACACGGAGACACATTCACACACACACAGACACACACGGAGACACATTCACACACGGAGACACACACGGAGACACATTCACACACACACAGACACACACGGAGACACATTCACACACACAGACACACGGAGACACATTCACACACACACAGACACACACGGAGACACACACGGAGACACATTCACACACACACAGACACACACGGAGACACAGACACACACGGAGACACACACGGAGACACATTCACACACACACAGACACACACGGAGACACATTCACACACACAGACACACGGAGACACATTCACACACACACAGACACACACGGAGACACACACGGAGACACATTCACACACACACAGACACACACGGAGACACATTCACACACACAGACACACGGAGACACATTCACACACACACAGACACACACGGAGACACACACGGAGACACATTCACACACACACAGACACACACGGAGACACATTCACACACACAGACACACGGAGACACATTCACACACACAGACACACACGGAGACACATTCACACACACAGACACACGGAGACACATTCACACACACACAGACACACACGGAGACACACACGGAGACACATTCACACACACAGACACACGGAGACACATTCACACACACACAGACACACACGGAGACACATTCACACACAGAGACACACACGGAGACACATTCACACACAGAGACACACACGGAGACACATTCACACACAGAGACACACACGGAGACACATTCACACACAGAGACACACACGGAGACACATTCACACACACAGACACACACGGAGACACATTCACACACACGGAGACACACACGGAGACACATTCACACACACGGAGACACATTCACACACACACGGAGACACACACGGAGACACATTCACACACACGGAGACACATTCACACACACACACACACGGAGACACATTCACACACACACGGAGACACACACAGAGACACATTCACACACACGGAGACACACACGGAGACACATTCACACACACACACTGACACACACGGAGACACATTCACACACACTGACACACACGGAGACACAGACACACACGGAGACACACACACACACGGAGACACATTCACATACATGGAGACACACAGAGACACATTCACACACACGGAGACACATTCACACACACAGACACACACGGAGACACAGACACACACGGAGACACACACACACACGGAGACACATTCACACACATGGAGACACACGGAGACACATTCACACACACAGACACACACGGAGACACAGACACACACGGAGACACACACGGAGACACATTCACACACACAGACACACACGGAGACACAGACACACACGGAGACACACACACACACGGAGACACATTCACACACATGGAGACACACAGAGACACATTCACACACACGGAGACACATTCACACACGGAGACACACACACACACGGAGACACATTCACACACATGGAGACACACGGAGACACATTCACACACACAGACACACACGGAGACACAGACACACACGGAGACACACACACACACGGAGACACATTCACACACACACGGAGACACACACGGAGACACATTCACACACACGGAGACACACACGGAGACACACACGGAGACACATTCACACACACGGAGACACATTCACACACACGGAGACAGACACGGAGACACATTCACACACACACACACGGAGACACATTCACACACACAGACACACACGGAGACACGTTCACACACACGGAGACACACACGGAGACACATTCACACACACACACACGGAGACACATTCACACACACAGACACACACGGAGACACGTTCACACACACAGACACACACGGAGACACATTCACACACACGGAGACACACACGGAGACACATTCACACACACAGACACACACAGAGACACATTCACACACACACACACACACACGGAGACACATTCACACACACACACTGACACACACGGAGACACATTCACACACACTGACACACACGGAGACACAGACACACACGGAGACACATTCACATACATGGAGACACACAGAGACACATTCACACACACGGAGACACATTCACATACATGGAGACACACAGAGACACATTCACACACACGGAGACACATTCACACACACAGACACACACGGAGACACAGACACACACGGAGACACACACACACACGGAGACACATTCACACACATGGAGACACACGGAGACACATTCACACACACAGACACACACGGAGACACAGACACACACGGAGACACACACGGAGACACATTCACACACACAGACACACACGGAGACACAGACACACACGGAGACACACACACACACGGAGACACATTCACACACATGGAGACACACAGAGACACATTCACACACACGGAGACACATTCACACACACAGACACACACGGAGACACAGACACACACGGAGACACACACACACACGGAGACACATTCACACACATGGAGACACACGGAGACACATTCACACACACAGACACACACGGAGACACAGACACACACGGAGACACACACACACACGGAGACACATTCACACACATGGAGACACACAGAGACACATTCACACACACAGACACACACGGAGACACAGACACACACGGAGACACACACACACACGGAGACACATTCACACACATGGAGACACACGGAGACACATTCACACACACACACACGGAGACACATTCACACACACAGACACACACGGAGACACATTCACACACACAGACACACACAGAGACACATTCACACACACGGAGACACGTTCACACACACGGAGACACACACGGAGACACATTCACACACACACACACGGAGACACATTCACACACACAGACACACACAGAGACACATTCACACACACGGAGACACGTTCACACACACGGAGACACACACGGAGACACATTCACACACACAGACACACACAGAGACACATTCACACACACACACACACACACACGGAGACACATTCACACACACGGAGACACACAGAGACACATTCACACACACACACACACACACGGAGACACATTCACACACACACAGACACACACGGAGACACATTCACACACACACAGACACACACGGAGACACACGGAGACACATTCACACACACAGACACACACGGAGACACATTCACACACACAGACACACACGGAGACACATTCACACACACAGACACACACGGAGACACATTCACACACACGGAGACACACGGAGACACATTCACACACACAGACACACACGGAGACACATTCACACACACAGACACACACGGAGACACATTCACACACACAGACACACACGGAGACACATTCACACACACGGAGACACACACGGAGACACATTCACACACACAGACACACACGGAGACACATTCACACATACGGAGACACACACGGAGACACATTCACACACACACACACACACGGAGACACATTCACACACACAGACACACACGGAGACACATTCACACACACAGACACACACGGAGACACATTCACACATACGGAGACACACACGGAGACACATTCACACACACACACACGGAGACACATTCACACACACAGACACACACGGAGACACGTTCACACACACGGAGACACATTCACACACACAGACACACACGGAGACACATTCACACACACAGACACACACAGAGACACATTCACACACACACACTGACACACACGGAGACACATTCACACACACAGACACACACAGAGACACATTCACACACACACACTGACACACACGGAGACACATTCACACACACAGACACACACAGAGACACATTCACACACACACACTGACACACACGGAGACACATTCACACACACACACACACACGGAGACACATTCACACACACGGAGACACACACGGAGACACATTCACACACACACACTGACACACACGGAGACACATTCACACACACAGACACACACGGAGACACATTCACACACACAGACACACACGGAGACACATTCACACACACGGAGACACACAGAGACACATTCACACACACACACTGACACACACGGAGACACATTCACACACACACACACACACGGAGACACATTCACACACACGGAGACACACAGAGACACATTCACACACACACACACACACGGAGACACATTCACACACACACACACGGAGACACATTCACACACACACACACGGAGACACATTCACACGCACGGAGACACACGGAGACACATTCACACACACGGAGACACATTCACACACACGGAGACACACACGGAGACACATTCACACACACTGACACACACGGAGACACATTCACACACACAGACACACACGGAGACACATTCACACATACGGAGACACACACGGAGACACATTCACACACACTGACACACACGGAGACACATTCACACACAGACACACACACACAGACACACACGGAGACACATTCACACATACGGAGACACACACGGAGACACATTCACACACACAGACACACACGGAGACACATTCACACACACAGACACACACGGAGACACATTCACACACACTGACACACACGGAGACACATTCACACACACAGACACACACGGAGACACATTCACACATACGGAGACACACACGGAGACACATTCACACACACAGACACACACGGAGACACAGACACACACGGAGACACACACGGAGACACATTCACACACAGACACACACGGAGACACATTCACACACAGAGACACACACGGAGACACATTCACACACACAGACACACACGGAGACACATTCACACACAGAGACACACACGGAGACACATTTACACACACACAGACACACACGGAGACACATTCACACACACAGACACACACGGAGACACATTCACACACAGAGACACACACGGAGACACACGGAGACACACTCACACACACACACACGGAGACACATTCACACACACGGAGACACACACGGAGACACATTCACACACACGGAGACACACACGGAGACACATTCACACACACACACTGACACACACGGAGACACATTCACACACACACACGGAGACACATTCACACACACGGAGACACACACGGAGACACATTCACACACACAGACACACACGGAGACACATTCACACACACAGACACACACGGAGACACATTCACACACACTGACACACACGGAGACACATTCACACACACAGACACACACGGAGACACATTCACACACACGGAGACACATTCACACACACGGAGACACACACGGAGACACATTCACACACACAGACACACACGGAGACACATTCACACACACAGACACACACGGAGACACATTCACACACACAGACACACACGGAGACACATTCACACATACGGAGACACACACGGAGACACATTCACACACACTGACACACACGGAGACACATTCACACACAGACACACACACACAGACACACACGGAGACACATTCACACATACGGAGACACACACGGAGACACATTCACACACACAGACACACACGGAGACACATTCACACACACAGACACACACGGAGACACATTCACACACACAGACACACACGGAGACACATTCACACACACAGACACACACGGAGACACATTCACACACACAGACACACACGGAGACACATTCACACACACACACACGGAGACACATTCACACACACACTGACACACACGGAGACACATTCACACACACACACACACACGGAGACACATTCACACACACAGACACACACGGAGACACATTCACACACACGGAGACACACACGGAGACACATTCACACACACGGAGACACACACGGAGACACATTCACACACACACACACTGACACACACGGAGACACATTCACACACACACACGGAGACACACGGAGACACATTCACACACAGAGACACACACAGAGACACATTCACACACACTCAGAGATACAGTCACACAGAGACACACACAGTCACACAGAGACACACACAGTCACACAGAGACACACGCACAACAACAACAACTTGCATTTATATAGCGCCTTTAACATAGTAAAACATCCCAAGGTGCCCACGCAGACACACACATATGTACAGGTACACACACACACATATGTACAGGTACACACACACACACATATGTACAGGTACACACACACACATATGTACAGGTACACACACACACACACACATATGTACAGGTACACACACACAGACAGAAGCACACACAGTCGCACATTTTGTGCTCGGGTTGGTTTTCTCACTGTTCCCTGTCTGAGAAATAAGTGCTGTTAACTCGAACTTTAGACCAGGCCATTGTTAATGAGCTGGTCCGTTCCGGGAAGGCAGACAGGGAGTTTGAAATGAGAATACAAACTCTGCGGGTCACTGTTCTCCAATCCTTACACTCAGTGGATCCAACTTGAAAAATCACCCAGAGACAGGCAAGTGTGTAAATCTGAAGGAGGTTCATCCTAAGGAGACAAAGTGATAACACTGGAGCTTAGAAACGATTTAAGTTCTTCCAAAAACAGATTGAAGGAATAATTTCAGCAAGTAATTCCTGCTGTTGTTTGGTTTCTGACAGCAGTTACTTTGTCCTGGTCAATCACTCACCTCCCACCGGACCGGATCGAGTTCAAATAAACCCGATCACAACTCACAGCCTCGGCAAATTAGCTCTTGAGTTCTAGCGAGCTCACGGTGGCTTCACACTGTCGCACTTTAACTGATCGCCACGCTGGTAAACTGGGCAGTGCCGGTCAGCTGGGGTTCGTCAGCTCTCTCCGGGCGCAGGGACCTCACCGGGTGCAGTGCCCCTGAGTTTTATGGTGGGTCTGACGATCTGCCCTGCTCTCTGGGGCCAGTCAGTGGCGGCAGCTGCTAATGGCAGTCTTTGTGATGTCCCCTCCGCGTGCTTTGGGCAAAGGTTCATTTACTGAGGACAATGTGGACGTGAGGGTGCGCCCAGCAGGTGCAGAGTTTCGTGTCATGAGTGGGACAGAGAGTTCAGTGTCACAGTGACAATAACCTGCTCCAGATCACTGCATGTAATGAGCACCATGAGAGACGTATCAGTAAAGATACACTTCACTGTCAGGAGAACCTCCCAGTAACTCATCAGACTCAATCATCCCTTATCCAGTGGCATTTCTTTAAAGTTTAAAATAATATCGGGAACACTTCAGGAACAGGAGGAGGCCATTCAGCCCCTCGAGCCTGTTCCGCCATTTAATTAGATCACGATTTTTCTGTATCTTCACTCCATTTTCCCCCCTTTGCTCCAAATCCCTCGATACCCTTGCCCGACAAAAATCAGTTTTGAAATCTCCAATTGACCCCCGGCCTCCACAGCCTTTTGGGGGAGAGAGTTCCAGATTCCCACTCCCCTTTGTGTGATGAAGTGTTTCCTGACATCACCCCTGAACGGCCTGGCTCTAATTTTAAGGTTCTGCCCCCTTGTTCTGGATTCTCCCCCCACCAGAGGAAATAGTTTCTCTCCATCGACCCTATCAAATCCTTTAATCATCTTAAACCCCTCGATTAGATCACCCCTTAATCTTCTATACTCGAGGGAATACAAGCCCAGTCTGTGCAACCTGTCCTCGTAATTTTTTGTTATTAGTTCATGGGATGTGGGCGTCGCTGGCGAGGCCGGCATTTATTGTCCATCCCTAATTGCCCTTGAGAAGGTGGTGGTGAGCCGCCTTCTTGAACCGCTGCAGTCCGTGTGGTGAAGGTTCTCCCACAGTGCTGTTAGGAAGGGAGTTCCAGGATTTTGACCCAGCGACGATGAAGGAACGGCGATATATTTCCAAGTCGGGATGGTGTGTGACTTGGAGGGGAACGTGCAGGTGGTGTTGTTCCCATGCGCCTGCTGCCCTTGTCCTTCTAGGTGGTAGAGGTCGCGGGTTTGGGAGGTGCTGTCGAAGAAGCCTTGGCGAGTTGCTGCAGTGCATCCTGTGGATGGTACACACTGCAGCCACGGTGCGCCGGTGGTGAAGGGAGTGAATGTTTAGGGTGGTGGATGGGGTGCCAATCAAGCGGGCTGCTTTGTCCTTTTAGCCCCGGTATCATTCTGGTGAATCTGTGCTGCACCCCCTCCGAGGCCAATCTCTCCTTCCTGAGGTGCGGGACCCAGAACTGAACACAGTCTCTCCAGACGGGGTCTGAGCCGAGCTCTGTACAATTGAATCTATCCGTCTGCCTGTCTGTCCTAAGAGAGGCTCAAAACTGTGGATCGTTCTTCACAAGAAAGAGAATATTAATGGAGATCTGAGATTAAAGAGGGTTTTGAGAGTTTGAATTGTGAAAGATTATAGGAAGAGGCCGGAGACTGAGGATTACCGATGGACGAATGGAGAGGGAAGTTGGGAGAATGATTTTCACCCAGCGAGGTTTTGGAACACAGAGGGGTTGATTTTAACTTCAGGGGGGCAGTGAGTGGAGGCGGCTCAGGCCCTCCACACAAAACGGTTGCCGAGAGGGGCCGAGCTGAGCTGAGAGGGGCCTAGCCGAGTGCCGGCCTCACCTCGATACTGACCGGGGCGGGAATGGGAAGGGGGTGGGAGCGGGAACGGAACGGGGCGGGAAGTGTACCCTGGGATTTTCCGGGGGCCTTCACCGTCACCATTCCATTTCCAGCAGGGAGAGGGAGTTATAATCGACCCCAGAAAGTTTGACCACCTATTTAACCAGTCTTTTAAAATAAATCTTTTAAAAGGGAACTGGATAAAGACTTGAAAAGGGAAAATGTAAAAGGACACAGGACGAGAGGAGGGAACGGGATTGGAGCAGGGAGCTCCAGCTTGGGGTTTGCACAGGCCAAGGCCCAGTGGGCAAATCGCATCGGTCTGGGCCGTTAATTCAATGGTTCCAGGACTTCCCACAACATCAGAGTAACTCCTTCACCTGTCGTCACTCATCTTGGAGTAATGGTGACTGGACGAGTAATCCAGAGGCCTGGTACAGGAGTGTGGTGGTTATTTTACTGGACGAGTAATCCAGAGAACGTGAATTCATGTCCATCGCAGTTGGGAAGAATTTCAATCAGTTTTTTAAAATACCCGCCATCCTTACCCAGTCTGGGCCTATATGTGACTCCAGTCCCACACCAAGGAGGTTGACTCTTAACTGCCCTCTGAAGTGGCCGGGTGAGACACTGAGTTGGATCAAACCAGTGATGGATGATAAAGGCAGGCCTTGCCAGCGAATGCAGACATCCCAGAATGAATTAAATAAAAAGTGAGACTGCCAATGTAATGCCAGTTAGAGCAGGTTATGGACTGTGCTGTATACTCAGCGTGCTGTGCTGTGTACTCAGAGTGCTGTGCTGTATACTCAGAGTGCTGTGCTGTATACTCAGCGTGCTGTGCTGTGTACTCAGAGTGCTGTGCTGTATACTCAGCGTGCTGTGCTGTATACTCAGCGTGCTGTGCTGTATACTCAGAGTGCTGTGCTGTGTACTCAGAGTGCTGTGCTGTATACTCAGCGTGCTGTGCTGTATACTCAGCGTGCTGTGCTGTATACTCAGAGTGCTGTGCTGTGTACTCAGCGTGCTGTGCTGTGTACTCAGAGTGCTGTGCTGTGTACTCAGAGTGCTGTACTGTGTACTCAGAGTGCTGTGCTGTGTACTCAGCGTGCTGTGCTGTATACTCAGAGTGCTGTGCTGTATACTCAGAGTGCTGTGCTGTGTACTCAGAGTGCTGTGCTGTGTACTCAGAGTGCTGTACTGTGTACTCAGCGTGCTGTGCTGTATACTCAGCGTGTTGTGCTGTGTACTCAGCGTGCTGTGCTGTGTACTCAGCGTGCTGTGCTGCGTACTCAGAGTGCTGTGCTGCGTACTCAGAGTGCTGTGCTGCGTACTCAGAGTGCTGTGCTGCGTACTCAGAGTGCTGTGCTGTGTACTCAGAGTGCTGTGCTGCGTACTGAGTGTGCTGTGCTGTGTACTCAGCGTGCTGTGCTGTGTACTCAGCGTGCTGTGCTGTATACTCAGCGTGCTGTGCTGCATACTCAGCGTGCTGTGCTGCGTACTCAGAGTGCTGTGCTGCGTACTCAGAGTGCTGTGCTGCGTACTCAGAGCGCTGTGCTGCGTACTGAGTGTGCTGTGCTGTGTACTCAGCGTGCTGTGCTGTGTACTCAGCGTGCTGTGCTGTATACTCAGCGTGCTGTGCTGCATACTCAGCGTGCTGTGCTGCGTACTCAGAGTGCTGTGCTGTATACTCAGAGTGCTGTGCTGTATACTCAGCGTGCTGTGCTGCGTACTCAGAGTGCTGTGCTGTATACTCAGTGTGCTGTGCTGTATACTCAGAGTGCTGTGCTGCGTACTCAGAGTGCTGTGCTGCGTACTCAGAGTGCTGTGCTGTATACTCAGAGTGCTGTGCTGTATACTCAGCGTGCTGTGCTGCGTACTCAGAGTGCTGTGCTGTATACTCAGTGTGCTGTGCTGTATACTCAGAGTGCTGTGCTGCGTACTCAGAGTGCTGTGCTGCGTACTCAGAGTGCTGTGCTGTATACTCAGAGTGCTGTGCTGTATACTCAGCGTGCTGTGCTGCGTACTCAGAGTGCTGTGCTGCGTACTCAGCGTGCTGTGCTGTATACTCAGAGTGCTGTGCTGCGTACTCAGAGTGCTGTGCTGCGTACTCAGAGTGCTGTGCTGTATACTCAGAGTGCTGTGCTGTATACTCAGAGTGCTGTGCTGTATACTCAGAGTGCTGTGCTGCATACTCAGCGTGCTGTGCTGCGTACTCAGAGTGCTGTGCTGTATACTCAGCGTGCTGTGCTGTGTACTCAGAGTGCTGTGCTGTGTACTGAGTGTGCTGTGCTGTGTACTGAGTGTGCTGTGCTGTATACTCAGCGTGCTGTGCTGTGTACTCAGAGTGCTGTGCTGTGTACTCAGCGTGCTGTGCTGTATACTCAGCGTGCTGTGCTGTGTACTGAGTGTGCTGTGCTGCGTACTCAGAGTGCTGTGCTGCGTACTCAGAGTGCTGTGCTGCGTACTCAGCGTGCTGTGCTGTGTACTCAGCGTGCTGTGCTGTATACTCAGAGTGCTGTGCTGCGTACTCAGAGTGCTGTGCTGCGTACTCAGAGTGCTGTGCTGTGTACTCAGAGTGCTGTGCTGCGTACTCAGAGTGCTGTGCTGTGTACTCAGCGTGCTGTGCTGTATACTCAGCGTGCTGTGCTGTGTACTGAGTGTGCTGTGCTGCGTACTCAGAGTGCTGTGCTGCGTACTCAGAGTGCTGTGCTGCGTACTCAGCGTGCTGTGCTGTGTACTCAGAGTGCTGTGCTGCGTACTCAGAGTGCTGTGCTGCGTACTGAGTGTGCTGTGCTGTGTACTCAGCGTGCTGTGCTGTGTACTCAGCGTGCTGTGCTGTATACTCAGCGTGCTGTGCTGCATACTCAGCGTGCTGTGCTGCGTACTCAGAGTGCTGTGCTGTATACTCAGAGTGCTGCGCTGTATACTCAGCGTGCTGTGCTGCGTACTCAGAGTGCTGTGCTGTATACTCAGTGTGCTGTGCTGTATACTCAGAGTGCTGTGCTGCGTACTCAGAGTGCTGTGCTGCGTACTCAGAGTGCTGTGCTGTATACTCAGAGTGCTGTGCTGTATACTCAGCGTGCTGTGCTGCGTACTCAGAGTGCTGTGCTGTATACTCAGTGTGCTGTGCTGTATACTCAGAGTGCTGTGCTGCGTACTCAGAGTGCTGTGCTGCGTACTCAGAGTGCTATGTTGTATACTCAGTGTGCTGTGCTGTATACTCAGAGTGCTGTGCTGTATACTCAGCGTGCTGTGCTGCGTACTCAGAGTGCTGTGCTGCGTACTCAGCGTGCTGTGCTGTATACTCAGAGTGCTGTGCTGCGTACTCAGAGTGCTGTGCTGCGTACTCAGAGTGCTGTGCTGTATACTCAGAGTGCTGTGCTGTATACTCAGAGTGCTGTGCTGCATACTCAGCGTGCTGTGCTGCGTACTCAGAGTGCTGTGCTGTATACTCAGCGTGCTGTGCTGTATACTCAGAGTGCTGTGCTGTATACTCAGAGTGCTGTGCTGCATACTCAGCGTGCTGTGCTGCGTACTCAGAGTGCTGTGCTGTATACTCAGCGTGCTGTGCTGTGTACTCAGAGTGCTGTGCTGTGTACTGAGTGTGCTGTGCTGTGTACTGAGTGTGCTGTGCTGTATACTCAGCGTGCTGTGCTGTGTACTGAGTGTGCTGTGCTGTATACTCAGCGTACTGTGCTGTGTACTCAGAGTGCTGTGCTGTGTACTGAGTGTGCTGTGCTGTGTACTGAGTGTGCTGTGCTGTATACTCAGCGTGCTGTGCTGCGTACTCAGCGTGCTGTGCTGTGTACTGAGTGTGCTGTGCTGTATACTCAGCGTACTGTGCTGTGTACTCAGAGTGCTGTGCTGTGTACTGAGTGTGCTGTGCTGCGTACTCAGTGTGCTGTGCTGTGTACTGAGTGTGCTGTGCTGTATACTCAGAGTGCTGTGCTGCGTACTCAGAGTGCTGTGCTGCGTACTCAGAGTGCTGTGCTGTATACTCAGAGTGCTGTGCTGTATACTCAGAGTGCTGTGCTGTATACTCAGAGTGCTGTGCTGCATACTCAGCGTGCTGTGCTGCGTACTCAGAGTGCTGTGCTGTATACTCAGCGTGCTGTGCTGTATACTCAGAGTGCTGTGCTGTATACTCAGCGTGCTGTGCTGCATACTCAGCGTGCTGTGCTGCGTACTCAGAGTGCTGTGCTGTATACTCAGCGTGCTGTGCTGCATACTCAGCGTGCTGTGCTGCGTACTCAGAGTGCTGTGCTGTATACTCAGCGTGCTGTGCTGTATACTCAGAGTGCTGTGCTGTATACTCAGAGTGCTGTGCTGCATACTCAGCGTGCTGTGCTGCGTACTCAGAGTGCTGTGCTGTATACTCAGCGTGCTGTGCTGTGTACTCAGAGTGCTGTGCTGTGTACTGAGTGTGCTGTGCTGTGTACTGAGTGTGCTGTGCTGTATACTCAGCGTGCTGTGCTGTGTACTGAGTGTGCTGTGCTGTATACTCAGCGTACTGTGCTGTGTACTCAGAGTGCTGTGCTGTGTACTGAGTGTGCTGTGCTGTGTACTGAGTGTGCTGTGCTGTATACTCAGCATGCTGTGCTGCGTACTCAGCGTGCTGTGCTGTGTACTGAGTGTGCTGTGCTGTATACTCAGCGTACTGTGCTGTGTACTCAGAGTGCTGTGCTGTGTACTGAGTGTGCTGTGCTGCGTACTCAGTGTGCTGTGCTGCGTACTCAGAGTGCTGTGCTGCGTACTCAGAGTGCTGTGCTGTGTACTCAGCGTGCTGTGCTGTATACTCAGCGTGCTGTGCTGTGTACTGAGTGTGCTGTGCTGCGTACTCAGAGTGCTGTGCTGCGTACTCAGAGTGCTGTGCTGCGTACTCAGCGTGCTGTGCTGTGTACTCATGACCCTAACCGTCAGCAGAGAGAGATGATCAGTGCTGGGCTGGATTTATACAGCCTGCTCCGAGGTGAAGTGATTGTTTGACAGCTCTCGGCAGTATTGTCCTCTGAATGAAAAGGCCCCTCTCTATTGAAAACAATTTTACAACACCAAGTTATAGTCCAGCAATTTTATTTTAAATTCACAAGCTTTCGGAGGCTTCCTCCTTCGTCAGGTGAACGATGTGAAAAACCTGAGGAAGGAGGAAGCCTCCGAAAGCTTGTGAATTTAAAATAAAATTGCTGGACTATAACTTGGTGTTGTAAAATTGTTTACAATTGTCAACCCCAGTCCATCACCGGCATCTCCACATCATGACTGCCTCTCTATTGAAACAGCTGCTGTTTGTGGATTGACACCTGATTCGAATTAACAGCTCGATCATGTCTGTCCATTCAGGAGCAGTGTGATGAATCCTCTCAGTCACGATCCTTATACAGCAACTGCCCACAAGAGACAGCAAACCGTGTGTATCCAGGTGTGAACTGGTTGTTGGACGAGGGTTCGGGTGAACAAACTGCTTTATTGTTGGACGAGGGTTCGGGTGAACAAACACGGCTTCACAGGTGAGAGGAGCCAATGCTTTTCAGACCAAACCCATGTTGTGTTTTGAGAAAAGGTCAAAAGCTGAACAACAATCCTTGATTCTCAATATTGGGTCTTGCAGCGGCCTATCACCCAGGGGTGGGGTTTACTATCTTATTAGTGGGGGTGAGTGTGCCCAAACGGTGGGGGTTTGGGGTTGACGGTGTGACCGAGCAGGTGTATAAGGACAGGGATTTGCTCAGCGGTGTGCTGTGTGTTACAGGAGCAGACCCTGACTGAGAGGAGCCCATGATCAATCAGTGTCCAATCTACAATGCAGCCCCCTCTCACCGAGGATAACGGATTCACTCCGTGGTATCTGCCAGACATCCCCAACAAATCCTGGGAGCAAAATCACCACAGACTGCAGTGGTTCAAGGGGAAAGTCCAACCCTAACCCTAACCCTAACCCTCCTTCACCAGCCAATGAGGGGCGGGCAGTAAATGTGGCCTTGTCCGTGTGAAGCTCACCCTCAGAATCGAATCGGACCGAGACCGTCTACTACTGATTGCAGGAGTTTTTCACGTTGGATATCTCACCAGTGATCCCGGTATCATTCCTGTAACTGTACTCTTTTTTTTATTCGTTCATGGGATGTGGGCGTCGCTGGCGAGGACGGCATTTATTGTCCATCCCTAATTGCCCTTGAGAAGGTGGTGGTGAGCCGCCTTCTTGAACCGCTGCAGTCCGTGTGGTGAAGGTTCTCCCACAGTGCTGTTAGGAAGGGAGTTCCAGGATTTTGACCCAGTGACGATGAAGGAACGGCGATATATTTCCAAGTCGGGATGGTGCGTGACTTGGAGGGGAACGTGCAGGTGGTGTTGTTCCCATGCGCCTGCTGCCCTTGTCCTTCTAGGTGGTAGAGGTCGTGGGTTTGGGAGGTGCTGTCGAAGAAGCCTTGGCGAGTTGCTGCAGTGCATCCTGTGGATGGTACACACTGCAGCCACGGTGCGCCGGTGGTGAAGGGAGTGAATGTTTAGGGTGGTGGATGGGGTGCCAATCAAGCGGGCTGCTTTGTCCTGGATGATGTTGAGCTTCTTGAGTGTTGTTGGAGCTGCACTCATCCAGGCAAGTGGAGAGTATTCCATCACACTCCTGACTTGTGCCTTGTAGATGGTGGAAAAGCTTTGGGGAGTCAGGAGGTGAGTCACTCACTGCAGAATACCCAGCATCTGACCTGCTCTTGTAGCCACAGTATTTATATGGCTGGTCCAGTTAAGTTTCTGGTCAATGGTGACCCCCAGGATGTTGATGGTGGGGGACTCGGCGATGGTAATGCCGTTGAATGTCAAGGCGAGGTGGTTAGACTCTCTCTTGTTGGAAATGGTCATTGCCTGGCACTTGTCTGGCTCGAATGTTACTTGCCACTTATGAGCCCAAGCCTGGATGTTGTCCAGGTCTTGTTGCATGCGGGCACGGACTGCTTCATTATCTGAGGGGTTGCGAATGGAACTGAACACTGTGCAATCATCAGCGAACATCCCCATTTCTGACCTTATGATGGAGGGAAGGTCATTGATGAAGCAGCTGAAGATGGTTGGGCCTAGGACACTGCCCTGAGGAACTCCTGCAGCAATGTCCTGGGACTGAGATGATTGGCCTCCAACAACCACTAACATCTTCCTTTGTGCTGGGTATGACTCCAACCACTGGAGAGTGTTCCCCCGAATTCCCATTGACTTCAATTTTACTAGGGCTCCTTGGTGCCACACTCGGTCAAATGCTGCCTTGATGTCAAGGGCAGTCACTCTCACCTCACCCTGAGTGTGTGATCCCTGTAACCATCCTGTACTGAGTGTGTGATCCCTGTATCATTCCTGTACTGAGTGTGTGATCCCTGTATCATTCCTGTACTGAGTGTGTGATCCCTGTATCATTCCTGTACTGAGTGTGTGATCCCTGTATCATTCCTGTACTGAGTGTGTGATCCCTGTATCATTCCTGTACTGAGGGTGTGATCCCTGTATCATTCCCGGACTGAGTGTGTGATCCCTGTATCATTCCCGTACTGAGTGTGTGATCCCTGTATCATTCCTGTACTGAGTGTGTGATCCCTGTATCATTCCCGTACTGAGTGTGTGATCCCTGTATCATTCCTGTACTGAGTGTGTGATCCCTGTATCATTCCCGTACTGAGTGTGTGATCCCTGTATCATTCCTGTACTGAGTGTGTGATCCCTGTATCATTCCCGTACTGAGTGTGTGATCCCTGTATCATTCCTGTACTGAGTGTGTGATCCCTGTATCATTCCTGTACTGAGTGTGTGATCCCTGTATCATTCCCGTACTGAGTGTGTGATCCCTGTATCATTCCTGTACTGAGTGTGTGATCCCTGTATCATTCCCGTACTGAGTGTGTGATCCCTGTATCATTCCTGTACTGAGTGTGTGATCCCTGTATCATTCCCGTACTGAGTGTGTGATCCCTGTATCATTCCTGTACTGAGTGTGTGATCCCTGTAACATTCCTGTACTGAGTGTGTGATCCCTGTATCATTCCTGTACTGAGTGTGTGATCCCTGTATCATTCCTGTACTGAGTGTGTGATCCCTGTATCATTCCCGTACTGAGTGTGTGATCCCTGTATCATTCCTGTACTGAGTGTGTGATCCCTGTATCATTCCTGTACTGAGTCTGTGATTCCTGTATCATTCCTGTACTCGTACTGTCTGTGATTACTGTATCATTCCTGTACTCGTACTGTCTGTGATTCCTGTATCATTCCTGTACGTGTACTGTCTGTGATTCCTGTTTCATTCCTGTACGTGTACTGTCTGTGATTCCTGTATCATTCCCGTACTGAGTGTGTGATCCCTGTATCATTCCTGCACTGAGTGTGTGATCCCTGTATCATTCCTGTACTGAGTGTGTGATCCCTGTATCATTCCCGTACTGAGTGTGTGATCCCTGTATCATTCCCGTACTGAGTGTGTGATCCCTGTATCATTCCCGTACTGAGTGTGTGATCCCTGTATCATTCCTGTACTGAGTGTGTGATCACTGTATCATTCCTGTACGTGTACTGTCTGTGATTCCTGTATCATTCCTGTACGTGTACTGTCTGTGATTCCTGTATCATTCCTGTACGTGTACTGTCTGTGATTCCTGTACGTGTACTGAGTGTGTGATCCCTGTATCATTCCTGTACGTGTACTGTCTGTGATTCCTGTATCATTCCTGTACGTGTACTGTCTGTGATTCCTGTACGTGTACTGAGTGTGTGATCCCTGTATCATTCCTGTACTCGTACTGTCTGTGATTCCTGTATCATTCCTGTACTCGTACTGTCTGTGATTCCTGTATCATTCCTGTCCGTGTACTGTCTGTGATTCCTGTATCATTCCTGTACGTGTACTGTCTGTGATTCCTGTATCATTCCTGTACGTGTACTGTCTGTGATTCCTGTATCATTCCTGTACGTGTACTGTCTGTGATTCCTGTATCATTCCTGTACGTGTACTGTCTGTGATTCCTGTATCATTCCTGTACGTGTGCTGTCTGTGATTCCTGTATCATTCCTGTACGTGTACTGTCTGTGATTCCTGTTTCATTCCTGTACGTGTACTGTCTGTGATTCTTGTTTCGTTCCTGTACTGAGTGTGTGATCCCTGTATCATTCCTGTACGTGTACTGTCTGTGATCCCTGTATCATTCCTGTACGTGTACTGAGTGTGTGATCCCTGTATCATTCCTGTACGTGTACTGTCTGTGATTCCTGTATCATTCCTGTACGTGTACTGTCTGTGATTCCTGTTTCATTCCTGTACTGAGTGTGTGATCCCTGTATCATTCCTGCACTGAGTGTGCGATCAGTGATACTGCTTTGCAAAGTAAAGGTAAGTCCATGTGAATGGCAAAATTTGCACAATTTATTATTTTAGATGTTGAAAGGAGTGATGAAATAGACAAACCTCGCTGTGATAACAGTCTTCTGTTGAGTGACCTATGATGTAACTAGATATTGGGCGGTAATGTTACTCTCCATGTCGTACAGCACATGGGGTCCACTCCAATGGAGACCAATGACATTAAACCCAAGAGAATATCTAGTGCAGATCTGAATTCTGTAACTGTGCTCTTTAAAGTCACGTTTTTTCAGTTTTGATTTCTCCATAAATTTTTTCTCTAACCAACATCTCAATTTATTCCACGAAATTCTGAGATCCATTGCAAGAAAAGATAGAAAAATCCAACTTCTAGTGGCTTCTCCTAGTTCTGTTTCTACATATTGTCACTTTTTAAAAATCCTTCTAATCTATTCATTGGGAAACATTCTGAAGAAGAAGAATATGAGGTCAGTCCATGTGATGAGATGGTCCCTCTCCTGAGATACGAGATCTCGTTGTCTCTTCAATATGTCGGTTGTTTGATGATCACTTGAATCGGGTAGAAGGTGTTGATCAGCTCTTCTGGGAGATTCTGCAGTTTGGTTATGAACAAAAATTGGAATTTTTCTGTTCGTGCAGATGAGAATTGATTGCGGGAATATTCTGGCCCATCTCCGGGTCGAATCAACGACAGGTACCTACCAAGAGAAAGGTTACAAACAGCATTTATATTGTGCCTTTAATATGGACAAAATGTCCCAGCGCACTTCACAGAGATGTGCTGCCCCTCGGTGACATCATCTGAAAACACGTCAGGTTCCACATGTACTCTGACGGCACCAGCTCGACCTCACCACCACCCTCGACCCCTCCACTGTCCCTCATCTCTCACACTGCTGGTCCGGCATCCAGTACTGGACGAGCAGAAATTTCGTCCAACTAAATATTGGGAAGACCAAAGCCATTGTCTTCAGTCCCCGCCACAAACTCCGTTCCCTCGTCACCGACTCCATCCCTCTCCCCGGTCACTGTCTGAGGCTGAACCAGACCGTTCGCAACATCAGCGTCCTATTTGACCCTGAGATGAGCTTCTGACCCCATATCCTCTCCATCACCGAGACCACCTACTTCCACCTCTGTAACATCGCCCGTCTCCGCCCCCGCCTCAGCTCATCTGCTGCTGAAACCCTCATCCGTGCCTTTGTTACCCCCAGACTGGACTATTCCAATGCTCTCCTGGCCGGCCTCCCATCTTCCACCCTCCATAAACTTGAGCTCATCCAAAACTCTGCTGCCTGTATCCTAACTCGCACCAAGTCCCGTTCACCCATCACCCCCTGTGCTCACTGACCTACATTGGCTCCCGGTCCGGGAACGCCTCGATTTTAAAATTCTCATCCTTGTGTTCAAATCCCTCCATGACCCTCGCCCCTCCCTATCTCTGTAACCTCCTCCAGCCCTACAACCCTCCGAGATCTCTGCGCTCCTCCAATTCTTGCCTCTTGAGCATCCCCGATTTTAATCGCTCCACCATTGGCGGCCGTGCCTTCAGCTGCCTGGGCCCTAAGCTCTGGAATTCCCTCCCTAAACCTCTCCACCTCTCTCTCCTCCTTTAAGACGCTCCTTAAAACCTGCCTCTTTGACCAAGCTTTTGGTCACCTGTCCTAATATCTCCTTATGTGGCTCGGTGTCAAATTTTGTTTGATAATCGCTCCTGTGAAGCACCTTGGGACGTTTTACTAAGTTAAAGGCACAAAATAAATGCAAGTTGTTGTTCTAATCAAAGAAATGGACACCAAGCAAAAGAGGGTGATATTAGGAGCGGTGAAGAAAAGCTCGTTTATAGAGGGGGTTTTAAGAAGGGTCTTCAAGGGGGAGAAAGGGGTTTCGGGAGTGAATTTCAGAGCGAGGGGCCTAGGCAGCTGAATGGTGGGGAGGAGGGAGGAGGAATGAACTGGAGGCCAGAGTGAGAGGAACTGATAATTTGGGGGAGTGGGTGGTAGAGCTGGAGGAGGTTGTGGAGATAGGAAGATGCCATGAAAGGATTTCAACACGAGGATCAGAATTTTAAATCTGAGGCACTGGAGAACTGAGAGGCAATGTAGGGTCAGCGAGGACAGGGGAGATGGGGGAGCGGGACTTGGTGTGGGATAGGACACGGCAGCAAAGTTTTGGATGAGCTGAAGTTTATGGAGGATGGGAGGCTGGTCAGGTGAACATTGGAAAAGTCAAGTCTGGAGGTGAAAAAAGCATTGGTGAGGGTTTCAGCAGCAGATGAGCTGAGGCAGGGGTGGAGACGGACGATGTTACAGAGGTGGAAGTAGGCGGTCTTGGTGCTGGAGACAATATGGGGTCAGGAGCTCATCTCAGGGTTGAACAGAGCGCCGAGATTGCAACCAGAACTGGTTCAGCCTCAGACAGTGGGTGTGGAGGGGATCGGAATCAGTGGCGAGGGATGGAATTTGTGGCAGGGGGCCAAAGACAATGGCTCTGAATTTCCCCAATATCTAACCGGAGGAAATTGCAACTCACCCAAGACTGGATGTCGGACGACCAATCAGAGGTGGCACAAAGTGCATGGATCGTGAGAGGTGGCAGAGGGATGGAGCTGGGAGTCATTAGTGTACATGTGGGAGCTGGGAGTCATTAGTGTACATGTGGGAGCTGGGAGTCATTAGTGTACATGTGGGAGCTGGGAGTCATTAGTGTACATGTGGGAGCTGGGAGTCATTAGTGTACATGTGGGAGCTGGGAGTCATTAGTGTACATGTGGGAGCTGGGAGTCATTAGTGTACATGTGGGAGCTGGGAGTCATTAGTGTACATGCGGGAGCTGGGAGTCATTAGTGTACATGTGGGAGCTGGGAGTCATTAATGTACATGTGGGAGCTGGGAGTCATTAATGTACATGCGGGAGATGGTCCCATGTCTGCTGATGATGTCACCGAGGGGCAGCATGAAAATGAGGAAGATGAGGGGGCCAAGGATAGATCTTGGGGGACTCCAAAGGGAATGGTGGGAAGAGAAGTCATTGCAGGAGATTCTCTGACTGTGACTGGAACAGGAAGAGTGGAACCAGATGAGGGGAGTCCCACCCAGCTGGACAACGAAGGAGAGGCTTTGGAGGAGGAAGGTGTTATCCAAGGCTGCAGAGGATGATAAGGAGGGATGGAGGACCAGGGCCTTTGTGACATTGATTAGGGCCGTTTCAGTACAGCATCAGGGCTGGAAACTCGGTAGTTAAAATGGGCCCAAAAGAGCCCTGTTATCCAGCTGACAGGAGTACTGATTGGAGGATTGGAGACAGAGATCAGTTTGCCTGATTGGTGGACTCGGGTTGAGTGAAAGCTCGTCACTGTGGAGAGTCAGTCCCTACCTGTCACTCTGGAGTAATTCCTTGCTCAGCAACTTCTCCATCAGCCCCGCCTGGATCTGATCAAACACCCTTGTCACTACTTCAAACATGTTCACCTCCATCATGTCGATCACAAGCATCTTCCCGTATCTCGAGGAAACACACACCGTTAGTTGGCCCTCCCATTGCTCCATCTGAGAACAGTCGATCCTCCTAATTACAGACGGTTCTCAGTTCACTCACACGGAACCTGAGAACAGTGGTGTTCCCCAGGGGTTGGTGCTGGGACCACTGCTTTCCTTGATATATATTAATGACTTGGACTGGGGTGTACAGGGCACAATTTCAAAATTCGCAGATGACACAAAACTTGGAAGTGTAGTGAACAGTGAGGAGGATAGTGATAGACTTCAAGAGGATATAGACAATCTGGTGGAATGGGCGGACACGTGGCAGATGAAATTTAACACAGAAAAATGCGAGGTGATAGATTTCAGTAGGAAGAATGAGGAGAGGCAATATAAGGATTAATTAACAATCTTGTTGTGCGGGGTCCCTTAGGGAAGAGCGACCATAACATGATAGAATTCCTCATTAAGATGGAGAGTGAAGTAGTTGAATCCGAAACTAGAGTCCTGAATCTAAATAAAGGAAATTACGAAAGTATGAGGTGTGAGTTGGCTATGATAGATCGGGGAACTTTACTAAAAGGGATCATGGTGGATAGGCAATGGCTAATATTTAAAGAACGTGTGCAGGAATTACAACAATTATTCATTCCTGTCTGGCACAAAAATAAAACAGGAAAGGTGGCTCAACCGTGGCTTACAAAAGAAATTAGGGATAGTATTGGATCTAAAGAGGAGACATATAAAATTGCCAGAAAAAGTAGCAAGCCTGAGGATTGGGAGCAGTTCAGAATTCAGCAAAGGAGGACAAAGAGATTGATTAAGAGGGGGAAAATAGAGGATGAGAGTAAACTAGCAGGGAACATAAAAACTGACTGTAAAAGCTTCTATAAATATGTCAAGAGAAAAAGATTAGTGAAGACAAATGTAGGTCTCTAACAGTCAGAAATAGGGAAAATTATAATGGGGAACAAAGAAATGGCAGAACAATTAAACACATACTTTGGTTCTGTCTTCACAAAGGAGGACACAAATAACCTGCCAGAAATATTAGGGAACCAAGGGTCTAGTGAGAGGGAGGAACTGAAGGAAACCAGTATTAGTAAAAAAAATAGTGCTAGGGAAATTAATGGGGCTCAAGGCTGACAAATCCCCAGGGCCTGATAATCTACATCCCAGAGTACTAAAGGAAGTGGCCCTGGAAATAGTGGATGCATTGGTGATCACTTTCCAAAATTCTATAGACTCTGGAACAGTTCCTACAGATTGGAGGGTGGCAAATGTAACCCCACTATTTAAAAAAGGAGGGAGAGAAAAAACAGGGAATTACAGACCAGTTAGCCTAACATCAGTAGTGGGGAAAATGCTAGAGTCTATTATAAAAGATGTGATAACAGAACACTTGGAAGGCATTAACGGGATTGGACAAAGTCAGCATGGGTTTATGAAAGGGAAATCATGCTTAACAAATCTACTGGAGTTTTTTGAGGATGAGTGAACTGAATGTAACATTTCCAAGTTTGCAGACGACACAAAGCTGGGGTGGAATGTGAGCTGTGAGGAGGATGCAAAGAGGCTCCAATGTGATTTAGACAAGTTGGGTGAGTGGGCAAGAACATGGCAGATGCAGTATAATGTGGATAAATGTGAGGTTATCCACTTTGGTTGTAAAAATGGAAAGGCAGATTATTATCTGAATGGTGATAGATTGGGAAAAGGGGAGGTGCAACGAGACCTGGGTGTCCTTGTACACCAGTCGCTGAAAGCGAGCATTCAGGTGCAGCAAGCAGTTAGGAAGGCGAATGGTATGTTGGCCTTCATTCCAAGAGGATTTGAGTACAGGAGCAGGGATGTCTTACTGCAGTTGTACAGGGCCTTGGTGAGACCACATCTGGAGTATTGTGTTCAGTTTTGGTCTCCTTATCTGAGGAAGGATGTCCTTGCCATGGAGGGAGTGCAACGAAGGTTTACCAGACTGATTCCTGGGATGGCAGGACTGACGTATGAGGAGAGATTGGGTCGACTAGGCCTATATTCACTAGAGTTTAGAAGAATGAGAGGTGATCTCATCGAAACATATAAAATTCTAACAGGACAAGACAGACTGGATGCAGGGAGGATGTTCCCGATGGCTGGGGAGTCCAGAACCAGAGGTCACAGTCTCAGGATACGGGGTAAGCCATTTAGAACCGAGATGAGGAGAAATTTCTTCACTCAGAGGGTGGTGAACCTGTGGAATTCTCTACCACAGAAGGCAGTGGAGGCCAAGTCATTAGATGTATTCAAGAAGGAGATCGATATATTTCTTAATGCTAAAGGGATCAAGGGATATGGGGAAAAAGCGGGAACGGGGTACTGAGTTAGATGATCAGCCATGATCATTTTGAATGGCGGAGCTGGCCCGAAGGGCCGAATGGCCAACTCTTGCTCCTATTTTCTATGTTTCTATAAACTAGAGAGCACAATTCTAAAAGGGGTGCAGGAACAGAGGGATCTGGGGGTATATGTACACAAATCATTGAAAGTAGCAGGGCAGGTTGGGAAAGTAGTTAAAAAAGCATATGGGATCCTGGGCTTTATAAATAGAGGCATAGAGTACAAAAGCAAGGAAGTCATGATGAACCTTTATAAAACACTGGTTCGGCCACAACTGGAATATTGTGTCCAGTTCTGGGCACCGCACTTTAGGAAGGATGTGAAGGCCTTAGAGAGGGTGCAGAAGAGATTTACTGGAATGATTCCAGGGATGAGGGACTTTAGTTACGTGGACAGACTGGAGAAGCTGGGGTTGTTCTCCTTGGAACAGAGAAAGTTGCGAGGAGATTTGATCGAGGTGTTCAAAATCATGAAGGGTCCGGACAGAGTAGATAGAGAGAAACTGTTCCCATTGGTGGAATGGTCAAGAACCAGAGGACATAGATTTAAGGCGATTGGCAAAAGAACCAAAGGTGACATGAGGAAAAACTTTTTTACACAGCGAGTGGTTAGGATCTGGAATGCACTGCCCGAGGGGGTGGTGGAGGCAGATTCAATCATGGCCTTCAAAAGGGAACTGGATAAGTACTTGAAAGGAAAAAATTTGCAGGGCTACAGGGATAGGGCGGGGGAGTGGGACTAGCTAGATTGCTCTTGCATAGAGCCGGCACGGACCCGATGGGCCGAATGGCCTCATTCTGTGCTGTAACCTTTCTATGATTTCTATGTACATTCGACCCTCCTAATTACAGGCGATTCTCAGTTAATGCCACACGGACCCTGAAATTGGAGCCAATCATTGCACCAAGCTCACTGAACATTACCACCTAAACTGACCCATCGAAGGGCACTCAGTTCTTGGTGCCCAATGGGGCTGTTCCAAGGGGGTAAATGTCTGTCAGTTTCTCAACAACTGGCACGTGAAACTGCTCTGGTGAATAATTGACGGGAGAAGACCTGCAGCACTGCACACGCAGATCACCCAGGGTCATTAGGCAGTGTGAATATTTACTGGTGGCCCTTTACCTGAACAAGCAGCCAGGAGATAAATTCCACGATCCTGTCCTCCCAGTCGGAATTCACAGGTAGTGCAGCACAGGAACAGGTCAAATCCGACAGGTCACAGTCAGTCAGTGTCTGACAGTGTAACAGACAGTCAGTCAGTCAGTGTCTGACAGTGTAACAGACAGTCAGTCAGTCAGTGTCTGACAATGTAACAGACAGCAGTCAGTCAGTGTCTGACAGTGTAACAGACAGTCAGTCAGTCAGTGTCTGACAATGTAACAGACAGCAGTCAGTCAGTGTCTGACAGTGTAACAGACAGTCAGTCAGTCAGTGTCTGACAGTGTAACAGACAGCAGTCAGTCAATGTCTGACAGTGTAACAGACAGTCAGTCAGTCAGTGTCTGACAGCGTGTAACAGACAGCAGTCAGTCAATGTCTGACAGTGTAACAGACAGCAGTCAGTCAGTGTCTGACAGTGTAACAGACAGCAGTCAGTCAGTGTCTGACAGTGTAACAGACAGCAGTCAGTCAATGTCTGACAGTGTAACAGACAGTCAGTCAGTCAGTGTCTGACAGTGTAACAGACAGCAGTCAGTCAATGTCTGACAGTGTAACAGACAGCAGTCAGTCAGTGTCTGACAGTGTAACAGACAGCAGTCAGTCAGTGTCTGACAGCGTGTAACAGACAGCAGTCAGTCAATGTCTGACAGTGTAACAGACAGTCAGTCAGTCAGTGTCTGACAGCGTGTAACAGACAGCAGTCAGTCAATGTCTGACAGTGTAACAGACAGCAGTCAGTCAGTGTCTGACAGTGTAACAGACAGCAGTCAGTCAGTGTCTGACAGTGTAACAGACAGCAGTCAGTCAATGTCTGACAGTGTAACAGACAGTCAGTCAGTCAGTGTCTGACAGTGTAACAGACAGTCAGTCAGTGTCTGACAGTGTAACAGACAGTCAGTCAGTGTCTGACAGTGTAACAGACAGTCAGTCAGTGTCTGACAGTGTAACAGACAGTCAGTCAGTCAGTGTCTGACAGTGTAACAGACAGTCAGTCAGTGTCTGACAGTGTATTAGATTAAAAGAAGAGACCTATAATGTTGCCAAGAAGAGTAGTAAGCCTGAGGATTGGGAGAGATTTAGAAACCAGCAAAGGACGACCAAAAAATTGATAAAGAGGAAGAAAATAGAATGAGAGTAAACTATCAAGAAATATAAAAACAGATTGTAAGAGCTTCTACAAGTCCGTAAAAAGGAAGAGAGCAGCAAAAGTAAACGTTGGTCCCTTAGAGGCTGAGACAGGAGAAATTATAATGGGGAATCAGGAAATGGCAGAGACGTTAAATAAATATTTTGTATCTGTCTTCACAGTAGAAGACACAAAAAACATACCAGAAATAGTGGGGAACCCAGGGTCTAATGAGAGTGAGGAACTTAAAACAATTAATATCACTAGAGAAAAAGTACTGGAGAAATTAATGGGACTAAAAGCCAATAAATCCCCTGGACCTGATGGCCGACATCCGAGGGTTCTAAAAGAGGGGGCTGCAGAGATAGTGGATGCATTGGTTATAATCTTCCAAAATTCCCTAGATTCTAGAACGGTCCCAGTGGATTGGGAGGTGGCAAATGTGACCCCGCTATTCAAGAGAGGGAGAGAGAAAACAGGGAACTACAGGCCAGTTAGCCTGACATCAGTCGTCGGGAAAATGCTGGAATCCATTATTAAGGAAGTGGTAACAGGGCACTTAGAAAATCATAATATGATTAGGCAGAGTCAACATGGTTTTATGAAAGGGAAATCGTGTTTGACAAATTTATTAGAGTTTTTTGAGGATGTAACCAGCAGCGTAGATAAAGGGGAATCAGTGGATGTCGTATATCTGGATTTTCAAAAGGCATTCGATAAGGTGCCACATAAAAGGTTGTTACACAAGATAAGGGCTCATGGGATTGGGGGTAATATATTAGCATGGATAGAGGATTGGTTAACGGTCAGAAAACAGAGAGTAGGGATAAACGGGTCATTCTCAGGTTGTCAGACTGTAACTAGTGGGGTGCCGCAAAGATCAGTGCTCGGGCCTCAGCTATTTACAATCTATATTAATGACTTAGATGAAGGGACCGAGTGTAATGTATCCAAGTTTGCTGACGATATAAAGCTCGGTGGGAAAGTAAGCTGTGAGGAGGACACAAAGAGTCTGCAAAGGGATATAGACAGGTTAAGTGAGTGGGCAAGAAGGTGGCAGATGGAATACAATGTGGGGAAATGTGAGGTTATTCACTTTGGTAGGAAGAATAGAAAAACAGAATATTTTTTAAATGATAAGGAACTATTAAATGTTGGTGTTCAGAGAGACTTGGGTGTTCTTGTACACGAAACACAGAAAGTTAACATGCAGGTACAGCAAGTAATTAGGAAAGCAAATGGTATGTTGGCCTTTATTGCAAGGGGGTTGGAGTACAAGAGTAAGGAAGTCTTGCTGCAATTGTACAGGGGTTTGGTGAGACCTCACCTGGAGTACTGTGTACAGTTTTGGTCTCCTTATCTAAGGAAGGATATACTGGCCTTAGAGGCAGTGCAACGAAGGTTCACTAGATTGATTCCTGGGATGAGAGGGTTGTCCTATGAGGAGAGATTGAGTAGAATGGGCCGATACTCTCTGGAGTTTAGAAGAATGAGAGGTGATCTCATTGAAACATATAAGATTCTGAGTGGGCTTGACAGGGTAGATGCTGAGAGGCTGTTTCCCCTGGCTGGAGAGTCTAGAACTAGGGGGCATAGTCTCAGAATAAGGGGTCGGACATTTGAGACTGAGGTGAGGAGACATTTCTTCACTCAGAGGGTTGTGAATCTTTGGAATTCTCTACTCCAGAGGGCTGTGGATGCTCAGTCATTGAATATATTCAAGGCTGAGATAGATTTTTGGACTCTAAGGGATATGGGGATCGGGCAGGAAAGTGGAGTTGAAGTCGAAAATCGGCCATGATCTTACTGAATGGCTCAAGGGGCCGTATGGCCTACTCCTGCTCCCATTTTTTGTGTTCTTATGTAACAGGCAACAATCAGTCAGTGTCTGACAGAGTAACAGGCAGCAGTCAGTTGGTGTCTGACAGTGTAACAGACAGCATTCAGTTGGTGTCTGTCAGTGTAACAGGCAGCAGTCAGTCGGTGTCTGTCAGTGTAACAGACAGCATTCAGTCAGTGTGTGACAGTATAATGGACAGTCAGTCTGTTAGTGTCTGACAGTGTAACAGACAGCAGTCAGTTGGTGTCTGTCAGTGTAACAGGCAGCAGTCAGTCGGTGTCTGTCAGTGTAACAGGCAGCAGTCAGTCGGTGTCTGTCAGTGTAACAGACAGCATTCAATCAGTGTCTGTCAGCGTAACAGACAGCAGTCAGTCAGTGTGTGACAGTATAATGGACAGTCAGTCTGTTAGTGTCTGACAGTGTAACAGACAGCAGTCAGTGTCAGACAGTGTAACAGACAGCAGTCAGTATCAGACAGTGTAACAGACAGCAGTCAGTCAGTATCAGACAGTGTAACAGACAGCAGTCAGTATCAGACAGTGTAACAGACAGCAGTCAGTCAGTATCAGACAGTGTAACAGACAGCAGTCAGTGTCTGGCAGTATAACAGACAGTCAGTCAGTGTCTGACAGTGTAACAGACAGTCAGTCAGTCAGTCAGTGTCTGACAGTGTAACAGACAGTCAGTCAGTCAGTGTCTGACAGTGTGACAGTCAGTCAGTCAGTCAGTGTCTGACAGTGCGACAGTCAGTCAGGTCAGTGTCTGACAGTGTGACAGTCAGTCAGTCAGTGTCTGACAGTGTAACATACAGTCAGTCAGTGTCTGACAGTGTAACAGACAGTCAGTCAGTCAGTCAGTGTCTGACAGTGTAACAGACAGTCAGTCAGTGTCTGACAGTGTGACAGTCAGTCAGTCAGTGTCTGACAGTGTGTCAGTCAGTCAGTGTCTTACAGTGTGACAGTCAGTCAGTCAGTCAGTGTCTGACAGTGTAACAGACAGTCAGTCAGTCAGTCAGTGTCTGACAGTGTAACAGACAGTCAGTCAGTCAGTCAGTGTCTGACAGTGTAACAGACAGTCAGTCAGTGTCTGACAGTGTAACAGACAGTCAGTCAGTCAGTCAGTGTCTGACAGTGTAACAGACAGTCAGTCAGTGTCTGACAGTGTAACAGACAGTCAGTCAGTCAGTCAGTGTCTGACAGTGTGACAGTCAGTCAGTCAGTCAGTCAGTGTCTGATAGTGTGACAGTCAGTCAGTCAGTCAGGTCAGTGTCTGACAGTGTGACAGTCAGTCAGTCAGGTCAGTGTCTGACAGTGTGACAGTCAGTCAGTCAGTCAGGTCAGTGTCTGACAGTGTGACAGTCAGTCAGTCAGTGTCTGACAGTGTGACAGTCAGTCAGTTAGTCAGGTCAGTGTCTGACAGTGTGACAGTCAGTCAGGTCAGTGTCTGACAGTGTGACAGTCAGTCAGTTAGTCAGGTCAGTGTCTGACAGTGTGACAGTCAGTCAGTCAGGTCAGTGTCTGACAGTGTGACAGTCAGTCAGTCAGTCAGGTCAGTGTCTGACAGTGTGACAGTCAGTCAGTCAGTCAGGTCAGTGTCTGACAGTGTGACAGTCAGTCAGTCAGGTCAGTGTCTGACAGTGTGACAGTCAGTCAGTCAGTGTCTGACAGTGTGACAGTCAGTCAGTTAGTCAGGTCAGTGTCTGACAGTGTGACAGTCAGTCAGGTCAGTGTCTGACAGTGTGACAGTCAGTCAGTCTGTCAGGTCAGTGTCTGACAGTGTGACAGTCAGTCAGTTAGTCAGGTCAGTGTCTGACAGTGTGACAGTCAGTCAGTCAGTGTCTGACAGTGTGACAGTCAGTCAGTTAGTCAGGTCAGTGTCTGACAGTGTGACAGTCAGTCAGTTAGTCAGGTCAGTGTCTGACAGTGTGACAGTCAGTCAGTCAGGTCAGTGTCTGACAGTGTGACAGTCAGTCAGTCAGTCAGGTCAGTGTCTGACAGTGTGACAGTCAGTCAGTCAGTCAGGTCAGTGTCTGACAGTGTGACAGTCAGTCAGTCAGGTCAGTGTCTGACAGTGTGACAGTCAGTCAGTCAGTGTCTGACAGTGTGACAGTCAGTCAGTTAGTCAGGTCAGTGTCTGACAGTGTGACAGTCAGTCAGGTCAGTGTCTGACAGTGTGACAGTCAGTCAGTCTGTCAGGTCATTGTCTGACAGTGTGACAGTCAGTCAGTTAGTCAGGTCAGTGTCTGACAGTGTGACAGTCAGTCAGTCAGGTCAGTGTCTGACAGTGTGACAGTCAGTCAGTCAGTGTCTGACAGTGTGACAGTCAGTCAGTTAGTCAGGTCAGTGTCTGACAGTGTGACAGTCAGTCAGTCAGTGTCTGACAGTGTGACAGTCAGTCAGTCTGTCAGGTCAGTGTCTGACAGTGTGACAGTCAGTCAGTTAGTCAGGTCAGTGTCTGACAGTGTGACAGTCAGTCAGTCAGTGTCTGACAGTGTGACAGTCAGTCAGTCAGTCAGGTCAGTGTCTGACAGTGTGACAGTCAGTCAGTCAGTGTCTGACAGTGTGACAGTCAGTCAGTTAGTCAGGTCAGTGTCTGACAGTGTGACAGTCAGTCAGTCAGTGTCTGACAGTGTGACAGTCAGTCAGTCTGTCAGGTCAGTGTCTGACAGTGTGACAGTCAGTCAGTCAGTCAGGTCAGTGTCTGACAGTGTGACAGTCAGTCAGTCAATGTCTGACAGTGTGACAGTCAGTCAGTTAGTCAGGTCAGTGTCTGACAGTGTGACAGTCAGTCAGTCAGTGTCTGACAGTGTGACAGTCAGTCAGTCAGTCAGGTCAGTGTCTGACAGTGTGACAGTCAGTCAGTCAGGTCAGTGTCTGACAGTGTGACAGTCAGTCAGTCAGTGTCTGACAGTGTGACAGTCAGTCAGTTAGTCAGGTCAGTGTCTGACAGTGTGACAGTCAGTCAGTCAGTGTCTGACAGTGTGACAGTCAGTCAGTCTGTCAGGTCAGTGTCTGACAGTGTGACAGTCAGTCAGTTAGTCAGGTCAGTGTCTGACAGTGTGACAGTCAGTCAGTCAGTGTCTGACAGTGTGACAGTCAGTCAGTCAGTCAGGTCAGTGTCTGACAGTGTGACAGTCAGTCAGTCAGTGTCTGACAGTGTGACAGTCAGTCAGTTAGTCAGGTCAGTGTCTGACAGTGTGACAGTCAGTCAGTCAGTGTCTGACAGTGTGACAGTCAGTCAGTCAGTGTCTGACAGTGTGACAGTCAGTCAGTCTGTCAGGTCAGTGTCTGACAGTGTGACAGTCAGTCAGTCAGTCAGGTCAGTGTCTGACAGTGTGACAGTCAGTCAGTCAATGTCTGACAGTGTGACAGTCAGTCAGTTAGTCAGGTCAGTGTCTGACAGTGTGACAGTCAGTCAGTCAGTGTCTGACAGTGTGACAGTCAGTCAGTCAGTCAGGTCAGTGTCTGACAGTGTGACTGTCAGTCAGTCAGGTCAGTGTCTGACAGTGTGACAGTCAGTCAGTCAGTCAGGTCAGTGTCTGACAGTGTGACAGTCAGTCAGTCAGTGTCTGACAGTGTGACAGTCAGTCAGTTAGTCAGGTCAGTGTCTGACAGTGTGACAGTCAGTCAGTCAGTGTCTGACAGTGTGACAGTCAGTCAGTCTGTCAGGTCAGTGTCTGACAGTGTGACAGTCAGTCAGTCAATGTCTGACAGTGTGACAGTCAGTCAGTTAGTCAGGTCAGTGTCTGACAGTGTGACAGTCAGTCAGTCAGTGTCTGACAGTGTGACAGTCAGTCAGTCAGTGTCTGACAGTGTGACAGTCAGTCAGTTAGTCAGGTCAGTGTCTGACAGTGTGACAGTCAGTCAGTCAGTGTCTGACAGTGTGACAGTCAGTCAGTCAGTCAGGTCAGTGTCTGACAGTGTGACAGTCAGTCAGTCAGTCAGTGTCTGACAGTGTGACAGTCAGTCAGTCAGTCAGGTCAGTGTCTGACAGTGTGACAGTCAGTCAGTCAGTCAGTGTCTGACAGTGTGACAGTCAGTCAGTCAGTCAGTGTCTGACAGTGTGACAGTCAGTCAGTCAGTGTCTGACAGTGTGACAGTCAGTCAGTCAGTCAGTGTCTGACAGTGTGACAGTCAGTCAGTCAGTGTCTGACAGTCTAACAGGCAACAGTCAGTCAGTGTCTGACAGTGTGACAGTCAGTCAGTCAGTCAGTGTCTGACAGTGTGACAGTCAGTCAGTCAGTGTCTGACAGTGTGACAGTCAGTCAGTCAGTCAGTGTCTGACAGTGTGACAGTCAGTCAGTCAGTCAGTGTCTGACAGTCTAACAGGCAACAGTCAGTCAGTGTCTGACAGTGTGACAGTCAGTCAGTCAGTCAGTGTCTGACAGTGTGACAGTCAGTCAGTCAGTGTCTGACAGTGTGACAGTCAGTCAGTCAGTCAGTGTCTGACAGTGTGACAGTCAGTCAGTCAGTCAGTGTCTGACAGTCTAACAGGCAACAGTCAGTCAGTGTCTGACAGTGTAACTATAATCAGTTCATTCCCGACCACATTAACTTCACAAAACAGTAGACGAGGCCAGTATTGTTGATCTCATGGTTGACATTCTCGTCCTTCTCCTTGAACTCGATGATTACCTTATTGCTCCGAGGAGCCCGAGTCGGAGAACCTCAGGCTGCATGTGAGCGGGATTGAGAGCGTCGTAAAAATTGGTGTCACGGTATCGCAGGAATATGCTGGCTTGGCCAGAGGGGTCAATAATGAGAGGCCACCTGAAACACAGTGGAGTGGAATGACTCGGCACAGTGTAGCAAGGATACGGGGGGAGGGGAAGGTGATCGGCTGCTTTTTACCTGTGATAAAATGCACCTTGGGGTGAGGTTTACAGATTTACACTCCCCCAGAGCACGGTGTCAGGGGACGGGTCCTTATCGGGAATTCAGTCCTGCAGCAGCACCTCCCCCCTCCCCCCTCCCCCCGCCCCCCCGAACCCCGTCACCTCCTCCAGTGTAGGACAAGAGCAGCAATGTCTGGGAACAATGTCAAGTTCCCCTCCATCCTGACTTGGAAATATATCGCCGTTCCTTCATCGTCGCTGGGTCAAAATCCTGGAACTCCCTTCCTAACAGCACTGTGGGAGAACCTTCACCACACGGACTGCAGCGGTTCAAGAAGGCGGCTCACCACCACCTTCTCAAGGGCAATTAGGGATGGGCAATAAATGCCGGCCTCGCCAGCGACGCCCACATCTTCAAAACGCAGCCACTCCTTCCTCTGCCATCACTGACCCGCCCACAACTCAGACTTGAGCAGCAGAAGTTGTTGCTTCCATCACCACTCCACGATCCACCTTCCAACCCTGACCCTTCACCCCGACCCACCTTCCAACCCTGACCCTTCACCCCAACCCACCTTCCAACTCCCGACCCTTCACCCCGACCCACCTTCCAACTCCCGACCCTTCACCCCGACCCACCTTCCAACTCCCGACCCTTCACCCCGACCCCCGACCCTTCACCCCGACCCACCTTCCAACTCCCGACCCTTCACCCCGATCCACCTTCCAACCCCCGACCTTTCACCCCGATTCATCTTCCAACTCCCGACCCTTCACCCCGACCCACCTTCCAACTCCCGACCCTTCACCCCGACCCCCGACCCTTCACCCCGACCCACCTTCCAACTCCCGACCCTTCACCCCGATCCACCTTCCAACCCCCGACCTTTCACCCCGATTCATCTTCCAACTCCCGACCCTTCACCCCGACCCACCTTCCAACTCCCGACCCTTCACCCCGACCCACCTTCCAACTCCCGACCCTTCACCCCGATCCACCTTCCAACCCCCGACCTTTCACCCCGATTCATCTTCCAACTCCCGACCCTTCACCCCGACCCACCTTCCAAGTCCCGACCCTTCACCCTGACCCGCCTTCCAACCCCCGACCCTTCACCCCAACCCGCCTTCCAACTCCCGACCCTTCACCCCGACCCGCCTTCCAACTCCCGACCCTTCACCCGACCCGCCTTCCAACTCCCGACCCTTCACCCCGACCCGCCTTCCAACTCCCGACCCTTCACCCCGACCCGCCTTCCAACTCCCGACCCTTCACCCCAACCCGCCTTCCAACTCCCGACCCTTCACCCCGACCCGCCTTCCAACTCCCGACCCTTCACCCGACCCGCCTTCCAACTCCCGACCCTTCACCCCGACCCGCCTTCCAACTCCCGACCCTTCACCCCGACCCGCCTTCCAACTCCCGACCCTTCACCCCGACCCGCCTTCCAACTCCCGACCCTTCACCCCGACCCACCTTGCAACTCCCGACCCTTCACCCCGACCCGCCTTGCAACTCCCGACCCTTCACCCCGACCCACCTTCCAACTCCCGACCCTTCACCCCGACCCACCTTCCAACTCCCGACCCTTCACCCCGACCCACCTTCCAACTCCCGACCCTTCACCCCGACCCACCTTCCAACTCCCGACCCTTCACCCCGACCCACCTTCCAACTCCCGACCCTTCACCCCGACCCACCTTCCAACTCCCGACCCTTCACCCCGACCCACCTTCCAACTCCCGACCCTTCACCCCGACCCGCCTTGCAACTCCCGACCCTTCACCCCGACCCACCTTCCAACTCCCGACCCTTCACCCCGACCCACCTTCCAACTCCCGACCCTTCACCCCGACCCACCTTCCAACTCCCGACCCTTCACCCCGACCCACCTTCCAACTCCCGACCCTTCACCCCGACCCACCTTCCAACTCCCGACCCTTCACCCCGACCCACCTTCCAACTCCCGACCCTTCACCCCGATCCACCTTCCAACCCCCGACCTTTCACCCCGATTCATCTTCCAACTCCCGACCCTTCACCCCGACCCACCTTCCAAGTCCCGACCCTTCACCCTGACCCGCCTTCCAACCCCCGACCCTTCACCCCGACCCGCCTTGCAACTCCCGACCCTTCACCCCGACCCGCCTTCCAACTCCCGACCCTTCACCCGACCCGCCTTCCAACTCCCGACCCTTCACCCCGACCCGCCTTCCAACTCCCGACCCTTCACCCCGACCCGCCTTCCAACTCCCGACCCTTCACCCCGATCCACCTTCCAACCCCCGACCTTTCACCCCGATTCATCTTCCAACTCCCGACCCTTCACCCCGACCCACCTTCCAACTCCCGACCCTTCACCCCGACCCACCTTCCAACTCCCGACCCTTCACCCCGATCCACCTTCCAACCCCCGACCTTTCACCCCGATTCATCTTCCAACTCCCGACCCTTCACCCCGACCCACCTTCCAAGTCCCGACCCTTCACCCTGACCCGCCTTCCAACCCCCGACCCTTCACCCCAACCCGCCTTCCAACTCCCGACCCTTCACCCCGACCCGCCTTCCAACTCCCGACCCTTCACCCGACCCGCCTTCCAACTCCCGACCCTTCACCCCGACCCGCCTTCCAACTCCCGACCCTTCACCCCGACCCGCCTTCCAACTCCCGACCCTTCACCCCAACCCGCCTTCCAACTCCCGACCCTTCACCCCGACCCGCCTTCCAACTCCCGACCCTTCACCCGACCCGCCTTCCAACTCCCGACCCTTCACCCCGACCCGCCTTCCAACTCCCGACCCTTCACCCCGACCCGCCTTCCAACTCCCGACCCTTCACCCCGACCCGCCTTCCAACTCCCGACCCTTCACCCCGACCCACCTTGCAACTCCCGACCCTTCACCCCGACCCGCCTTGCAACTCCCGACCCTTCACCCCGACCCACCTTCCAACTCCCGACCCTTCACCCCGACCCACCTTCCAACTCCCGACCCTTCACCCCGACCCACCTTCCAACTCCCGACCCTTCACCCCGACCCACCTTCCAACTCCCGACCCTTCACCCCGACCCACCTTCCAACTCCCGACCCTTCACCCCGACCCACCTTCCAACTCCCGACCCTTCACCCCGACCCACCTTCCAACTCCCGACCCTTCACCCCGACCCGCCTTGCAACTCCCGACCCTTCACCCCGACCCACCTTCCAACTCCCGACCCTTCACCCCGACCCACCTTCCAACTCCCGACCCTTCACCCCGACCCACCTTCCAACTCCCGACCCTTCACCCCGACCCACCTTCCAACTCCCGACCCTTCACCCCGACCCACCTTCCAACTCCCGACCCTTCACCCCGACCCACCTTCCAACTCCCGACCCTTCACCCCGATCCACCTTCCAACCCCCGACCTTTCACCCCGATTCATCTTCCAACTCCCGACCCTTCACCCCGACCCACCTTCCAAGTCCCGACCCTTCACCCTGACCCGCCTTCCAACCCCCGACCCTTCACCCCGACCCGCCTTGCAACTCCCGACCCTTCACCCCGACCCGCCTTCCAACTCCCGACCCTTCACCCGACCCGCCTTCCAACTCCCGACCCTTCACCCCGACCCGCCTTCCAACTCCCGACCCTTCACCCCGACCCGCCTTCCAACTCCCGACCCTTCACCCCAACCCGCCTTCCAACTCCCGACCCTTCACCCCGACCCGCCTTCCAACTCCCGACCCTTCACCCGACCCGCCTTCCAACTCCCGACCCTTCACCCCGACCCGCCTTCCAACTCCCGACCCTTCACCCCGACCCGCCTTCCAACTCCCGACCCTTCACCCCGACCCGCCTTCCAACTCCCGACCCTTCACCCCGACCCACCTTGCAACTCCCGACCCTTCACCCCGACCCGCCTTGCAACTCCCGACCCTTCACCCCGACCCACCTTCCAACTCCCGACCCTTCACCCCGACCCACCTTCCAACTCCCGACCCTTCACCCCGACCCACCTTCCAACTCCCGACCCTTCACCCCGACCCACCTTCCAACTCCCGACCCTTCACCCCGACCCACCTTCCAACTCCCGACCCTTCACCCCGACCCACCTTCCAACTCCCGACCCTTCACCCCGACCCACCTTCCAACTCCCGACCCTTCACCCCGACCCGCCTTGCAACTCCCGACCCTTCACCCCGACCCACCTTCCAACTCCCGACCCTTCACCCCGACCCACCTTCCAACTCCCGACCCTTCACCCCGACCCACCTTCCAACTCCCGACCCTTCACCCCGACCCACCTTCCAACTCCCGACCCTTCACCCCGACCCACCTTCCAACTCCCGACCCTTCACCCCGACCCACCTTCCAACTCCCGACCCTTCACCCCGATCCACCTTCCAACCCCCGACCTTTCACCCCGATTCATCTTCCAACTCCCGACCCTTCACCCCGACCCACCTTCCAACCCCCGACCCTTCACCCCGACCCGCCTTGCAACTCCCGACCCTTCACCCCGACCCGCCTTCCAACTCCCGACCCTTCACCCCGACCCGCCTTCCAACTCCCGACCCTTCACCCGACCCGCCTTCCAACTCCCGACCCTTCACCCCGACCCGCCTTCCAACTCCCGACCCTTCACCCCGACCCGCCTTCCAACTCCCGACCCTTCACCCCGATCCACCTTCCAACCCCCGACCTTTCACCCCGATTCATCTTCCAACTCCCGACCCTTCACCCCGACCCACCTTCCAACTCCCGACCCTTCACCCCGACCCGCCTTCCAACTCCCGACCCTTCACCCCGATCCACCTTCCAACCCCCGACCTTTCACCCCGATTCATCTTCCAACTCCCGACCCTTCACCCCGACCCACCTTCCAAGTCCCGACCCTTCACCCTGACCCGCCTTCCAACCCCCGACCCTTCACCCCAACCCGCCTTCCAACTCCCGACCCTTCACCCCGACCCGCCTTCCAACTCCCGACCCTTCACCCGACCCGCCTTCCAACTCCCGACCCTTCACCCCGACCCGCCTTCCAACTCCCGACCCTTCACCCCGACCCGCCTTCCAACTCCCGACCCTTCACCCCAACCCGCCTTCCAACTCCCGACCCTTCACCCCGACCCGCCTTCCAACTCCCGACCCTTCACCCGACCCGCCTTCCAACTCCCGACCCTTCACCCCGACCCGCCTTCCAACTCCCGACCCTTCACCCCGACCCGCCTTCCAACTCCCGACCCTTCACCCCGACCCGCCTTCCAACTCCCGACCCTTCACCCCGACCCACCTTGCAACTCCCGACCCTTCACCCCGACCCGCCTTGCAACTCCCGACCCTTCACCCCGACCCACCTTCCAACTCCCGACCCTTCACCCCGACCCACCTTCCAACTCCCGACCCTTCACCCCGACCCACCTTCCAACTCCGACCCTTCACCCCGACCCACCTTCCAACTCCGACCCTTCACCCCGACCCACTTCACTCCGACCTTCACCCGACCCCTTCACTCCCGACCCTTCACCGACCCTTCCAACTCCCGACCTTCACCCCGACCCACCTTCCAACTCCCGACCCTTCACCGACCTCACCCGACCCTTCAACTCCCGACCCTTCACCCGACCCGCCTTCCAACTCCCGACCCTTCACCCCGACCCGCCTTCCAACTCCCGACCCTTCACCCCGACCCGCCTTCCAACTCCCGACCCTTCACCCCGACCCGCCTTCCAACTCCCGACCCTTCACCCCGACCCACCTTGCAACTCCCGACCCTTCACCCCGACCCGCCTTGCAACTCCCGACCCTTCACCCCGACCCACCTTCCAACTCCCGACCCTTCACCCCGACCCACCTTCCAACTCCCGACCCTTCACCCCGACCCACCTTCCAACTCCCGACCCTTCACCCCGACCCACCTTCCAACTCCCGACCCTTCACCCCGACCCACCTTCCAACTCCCGACCCTTCACCCCGACCCACCTTCCAACTCCCGACCCTTCACCCCGACCCACCTTCCAACTCCCGACCCTTCACCCCGACCCGCCTTGCAACTCCCGACCCTTCACCCCGACCCACCTTCCAACTCCCGACCCTTCACCCCGACCCACCTTCCAACTCCCGACCCTTCACCCCGACCCACCTTCCAACTCCCGACCCTTCACCCCGACCCACCTTCCAACTCCCGACCCTTCACCCCGACCCACCTTCCAACTCCCGACCCTTCACCCCGACCCACCTTCCAACTCCCGACCCTTCACCCCGATCCACCTTCCAACCCCCGACCTTTCACCCCGATTCATCTTCCAACTCCCGACCCTTCACCCCGACCCACCTTCCAAGTCCCGACCCTTCACCCTGACCCGCCTTCCAACCCCCGACCCTTCACCCCGACCCGCCTTGCAACTCCCGACCCTTCACCCCGACCCGCCTTCCAACTCCCGACCCTTCACCCGACCCGCCTTCCAACTCCCGACCCTTCACCCCGACCCGCCTTCCAACTCCCGACCCTTCACCCCGACCCGCCTTCCAACTCCCGACCCTTCACCCCAACCCGCCTTCCAACTCCCGACCCTTCACCCCGACCCGCCTTCCAACTCCCGACCCTTCACCCGACCCGCCTTCCAACTCCCGACCCTTCACCCCGACCCGCCTTCCAACTCCCGACCCTTCACCCCGACCCGCCTTCCAACTCCCGACCCTTCACCCCGACCCACCTTCCAACTCCCGACCCTTCACCCCGACCCGCCTTCCAACTCCCGACCCTTCACCCCGACCCGCCTTCCAACTCCCGACCCTTCACCCCGACCCACCTTGCAACTCCCGACCCTTCACCCCGACCCGCCTTGCAACTCCCGACCCTTCACCCCGACCCGCCTTCCAACTCCCGACCCTTCACCCCGACCCACCTTGCAACTCCCGACCCTTCACCCCGACCCACCTTGCAACTCCCGACCCTTCACCCCGACCCACCTTCCAACTCCCGACCCTTCACCCCGACCCACCTTCCAACTCCCGACCCTTCACCCCGACCCACCTTCCAACTCCCGACCCTTCACCCCGACCCACCTTCCAACTCCCGACCCTTCACCCCGACCCACCTTCCAACTCCCGACCCTTCACCCCGACCCGCCTTCCAACTCCCGACCCTTCACCCCGACCCGCCTTCCAACTCCCGACCCTTCACCCTGACCCACCTTCCAACTCCCGACCCTTCACCCCGACCCGCCTTCCAACTCCCGACCCTTCACCCCGACCCACCTTGCAACTCCCGACCCTTCACCCCGACCCGCCTTGCAACTCCCGACCCTTCACCCCGACCCGCCTTCCAACTCCCGACCCTTCACCCCGACCCACCTTGCAACTCCCGACCCTTCACCCCGACCCACCTTCCAACTCCCGACCCTTCACCCCGACCCACCTTCCAACTCCCGACCCTTCACCCCGATCCACCTTCCAACCCCCGACCTTTCACCCCGATTCATCTTCCAACTCCCGACCCTTCACCCCGACCCACCTTCCAAGTCCCGACCCTTCACCCTGACCCGCCTTCCAACCCCCGACCCTTCACCCCGACCCGCCTTGCAACTCCCGACCCTTCACCCCGACCCGCCTTCCAACTCCCGACCCTTCACCCGACCCGCCTTCCAACTCCCGACCCTTCACCCCGACCCGCCTTCCAACTCCCGACCCTTCACCCCGACCCGCCTTCCAACTCCCGACCCTTCACCCCGACCCGCCTTCCAACTCCCGACCCTTCACCCCGACCCGCCTTCCAACTCCCGACCCTTCACCCGACCCGCCTTCCAACTCCCGACCCTTCACCCCGACCCGCCTTCCAACTCCCGACCCTTCACCCCGACCCGCCTTCCAACTCCCGACCCTTCACCCTGACCCACCTTCCAACTCCCGACCCTTCACCCCGACCCGCCTTCCAACTCCCGACCCTTCACCCCGACCCACCTTGCAACTCCCGACCCTTCACCCCGACCCGCCTTGCAACTCCCGACCCTTCACCCCGACCCGCCTTCCAACTCCCGACCCTTCACCCCGACCCACCTTGCAACTCCCGACCCTTCACCCCGACCCACCTTGCAACTCCCGACCCTTCACCCCGACCCACCTTCCAACTCCCGACCCTTCACCCCGACCCACCTTCCAACTCCCGACCCTTCACCCCGACCCACCTTCCAACTCCCGACCCTTCACCCCGACCCACCTTCCAACTCCCGACCCTTCACCCCGACCCACCTTCCAACTCCCGACCCTTCACCCCGACCCACCTTCCAACTCCCGACCCTTCACCCCGACCCACCTTCCAACTCCCGACCCTTCACCCCGACCCACCTTCCAACTCCCGACCCTTCACCCCGACCCACCTTCCAACTCCCGACCCTTCACCCCGACCCACCTTCCAACTCCCGACCCTTCACCCCGATCCACCTTCCAACCCCCGACCTTTCACCCCGATTCATCTTCCAACTCCCGACCCTTCACCCCGACCCACCTTCCAAGTCCCGACCCTTCACCCTGACCCGCCTTCCAACCCCCGACCCTTCACCCCGACCCGCCTTGCAACTCCCGACCCTTCACCCCGACCCGCCTTCCAACTCCCGACCCTTCACCCGACCCGCCTTCCAACTCCCGACCCTTCACCCCGACCCGCCTTCCAACTCCCGACCCTTCACCCCGACCCGCCTTCCAACTCCCGACCCTTCACCCCAACCCGCCTTCCAACTCCCGACCCTTCACCCCGACCCGCCTTCCAACTCCCGACCCTTCACCCGACCCGCCTTCCAACTCCCGACCCTTCACCCCGACCCGCCTTCCAACTCCCGACCCTTCACCCCGACCCGCCTTCCAACTCCCGACCCTTCACCCTGACCCACCTTCCAACTCCCGACCCTTCACCCCGACCCGCCTTCCAACTCCCGACCCTTCACCCCGACCCACCTTGCAACTCCCGACCCTTCACCCCGACCCGCCTTCCAACTCCCGACCCTTCACCCTGACCCACCTTCCAACTCCCGA
>NW_027138536.1:35000-43855 GCF_035084215.1 Heptranchias perlo | reverse complement strand
TCAGAGATTTTGAGAAACTCTTTTTTTTCTTTATATTATTATAATATAATATAATGTGTATATGTTTTCGAAAAGCATCCACCAGCAATCCATGGTGAGCCTCTCTCTGCTGGCAAGCTCCTCCTGCCTGAGCCCGACGCTGTCGAGGCTCAACACGATTTCAGACTGACAAAGAGTTCGAAAATTGCCGCCTGATGTAGCTTTAAATGCTGACAGGTGACTTCCGAGTGCTCTTGTAAAGGTCTCCGCTTTGAAATTGAGAGCCTTTTGCCAAGTGTCACTTTTTCAGGCACTCTTAAAGTGCACCTGGGCTGTCAGAGAAAGCTCTGAAAATCGTGTTCTCGAAAATCTCCGGGTACCCGACCAATCCCTAGGTGCCCGAATGACAAGTGTCAATTCGGCAGGACGGCCTCCCACCTCCGGCCGCAGATGCGTCACTAAATCCCCGCAACGGGGGCTTTCTCATTTCGGCATAGGGGCTTCCGCGGCCAACTCATTAACCTGTGCTCGGACTTTTTGTGCCACAAGTGCAAGGGACCGTTTGCCGGCAGCTACTCGCACCCCCCCGCCCAGGGGGGGAATCCTCTGACCGGAGATCCGAAACGCCGGCCGAATCCATCCCCGTCGGACTTCCGAAGGGGTTCCCTCGACCGACTGACTTCCGAACTCCTTTCTGGGCTTAAACGGGTGGAATTCGGACCCTCTCGCAAGGGAGCCGAAGCCCGCCAGCCCCGGGAGGCCTCGGGGCCGCCGTTTTCAAGCCCGACCAAAAAACCCGAAAAATGGGGAAAAATGGGAAAAATTCCCACTCCCAAAAGGCTTAAAAGTCGGTTGGGCGGCAGCCCGGGTCGGTCTCTGCAGACCTGGAGGCGCTGGACACAAGTCTGGTAAACAGGCTAAGTCTCGACATGCCACCTCTTACTATCCTGCAGGTACCCCGCCAATCCCCCCGGAACCGGCTGGCAATTGGCGAATCAGCGGGACGAATTTGAATTCGTGACCGACTTTCTGACACCGAATCGCCGCAAACGCGTTTCGATTTTTCGGCTTCGGTACCTCCCATCAGACTTTGACTGGCCATATCTCCGGACTCACGTGTCGCAGCCGGGACCTTCAGGCACCGTTCGACGCGTCTACCCCTGCCCCGTCGAATGGCGCCCCTCGCGGTGTGGTCCGATTTCCGCATTTTGGTCAGATTTGCCTCCAAAATTTTCAGATTGAGTTGACGAATGCCCCCTACGGGGTAACCTCTTGCCCTTTCGGACCTGGTCCCTGTGACTTAATTTCCGCCTTTTGCTCAATCGTTTCCCCATTTATAATTAATTTTAAAAATCGGGTTACTCAGTTCTGGTTTACCAGTTCCCTCTTCGGACTTAGTTTTTGGTTAATCATTTCCGGTTCACCAGTTCCCGTTTTGGACTTAGTCTCTGCGGGCCGTTTCTCATCTTTTGGTTCATCAGTTCCCCTCTTTTAATAATTTTTTGGCTGCTTTCGTTTGATCATTTCCCTGCCTTCTGGGTAACTTTTCCACCTTAGGACTTCATCGCCGCACATTGTTTTCGACTTCTGGTTGATCATTTCACCCCTTTTAATCATTTTTGTAACTTTTGGTTAACCATTTCACCCAGCTTCTGGTTAACCATTTCCCCTTTGGGACTTAGTCTGTGAGCATTCTTTTGGGATTCTGGTTAACCATTTGCCAATTTTTAAAAAATGTTGCCACTTTTGTTTAATGCTTTCTGGTCAACCTTTCCCTCTTTCAGACTTCACCGCGGCACATTGCTTCAGCCTCCTGGTTAATCATTTCACCCCTTTTAATCATTTTTGCAACTTTTGGTTAACCATTTCCCCCAGCTTCTGGTTAACCATTTCCCCTTTGGGACTTGGTCTCTGAGCATTCTTTTGGGATTCTGGTTAACCATTTGCCACTTTTTAAAAAATGTTGCCGCTTTTGTTTAATGCTTTCCCTGCTTTCTGGTCAACCTTTTCCCCTTTAGGACTTCACCGCGGCACATTGCTTTAGCCTCCTGGTTAATCATTTCACCCCTTTTAATCATTTTTGCAACTTTTGGTTAACCATTTCCCCCAGCTTCTGGTTAACCATTTCCCCTTTGGGACTTAGTCTCTGAGCATTCTTTTGGATTCTGGTTAACCATTTGCCAATTATTTTAAAATGTTGCCACTTTTGTTTAATGCTTTCTGGTCAACCTTTCCCTCTTTCAGACTTCACCGCGGCACATTGCTTTAGCCTCCTGGTTAATCATTTCACCCCTTTTAATCATTTTTGCAACTTTTGGTTAACCATTTCCCCAGCTTCTGGTTAACCATTTCCCTTTGGGACTTAGTCTCTGAGCATTCTTTTGGATTCTGGTTAATCATTTGCCACTTTTTTAAAATGTTGCCGCTTTTGTTTAATGCTTTCCCTGCTTTGTGGTCAACCTTTTCCCCTTTAGGACTTCACCGCGGCACATTGCTTCAGCCTCCTGGTTAATCATTTCACCCCTTTTAATCATTTTTGCAACTTTTGGTTAACCATTTCCCCCTGCTTCTGGTTAACCATTTCCCCTTTGGGACTTAGTCTCTGAGCATTCTTTTGGGATTCTGGTTAATCATTTGCCAATTTTTAAAAATGTTGCCGCTTTTGTTTAATGCTTTCCCTGCTTTGTGGTCAACCTTTTCCCCTTTAGGACTTCACCGCGGCACATTGCTTCAGCCTCCTGGTTAATCATTTCACCCCTTTTAATCATTTTTGCAACTTTTGGTTAACCATTTCCCCCAGCTTCTGGTTAACCATTTCCCCTTTGGGACTTAGTCTCTGAGCATTCTTTTGGGATTCTGGTTAACCATTTGCCACTTTTTAAAAAATGTTGCCGCTTTTGTTTAATCGTTTCCCTGCTTTCTGGTCAACCTTTTCCCCTTTCAGACTTCATCGCCGAGCATTGTTGTCGACTTCTGGTTAATCATTTTTCCCCTTTAAATCTTTTTTTGCCACTTTTGGTTAACCATTTCACCCAGCTTCTGGTTAACCATTTGCCCCATTATACTGAATTTTTCCGCTTTGGTTTAATCATTTCCCTGCTTTCTTGTCAACCTTTTACCCTTTAGGACTTCACCGCGGCACATTGCTTCAGCCTCCTGGTTAATCATTTCTCCCCTTTTAATCCTTTTTCCCACTTTTGGTTCACCAGTTCACCCAGCTTCTGGTTCACCATTTCCCCTTTGGGACTTAAGTCTCTGAGCATTCTTTTGGGATTCTGGTTAACCATTTGCCACTTTTTAAAAAATGTTGCCGCTTTTGTTTAATGCTTTCCCTGCTTTCTGGTCAACCTTTTCCCCTTTAGGACTTCACCGCGGCACATTGCTTTAGCCTCCTGGTTAATCATTTCACCCCTTTTAATCCTTTTTCCCACTTTGGGTTGGACAGTTCACCCAGCTACTGGTTAACCATTTCCCCTTTGGGACTTAAGTCTCTGAGCATTCTTTTGTGATTCTGGTTCACCATTTGTCCCTTTTTAAAAGATATTGCTGCTTTTGATTAAACCTTTCCCTGCTTTGCGGTCGACCTATTCCTCTTTCAGACTTCATCGCCGCACCTTGTTTTCGACATCTGGTTCAACATTTCTCCCCTTTTAATCCTTTTTCCCACTTTTGGTTAAGCAGTTCACCCAGCTTCTGGTTCACCATTTGCCCCTTTTTACTGAATTTTTCTGCTTTTGTTTAATCATTTCCCTGCTTTGCGGTCGACCTATTCCTCTTTCAGACTTCATCGCCGCGCATTGTTTTCGACATCTGGTTAAACATTTCTCCCCTTTTAATCCTTTTTCCCACTTTTGGTTAAGCAGTTCACCCAACTTCTGGTTAACCATTTGCCCCTTCTTACTGAATTTTTCCGCTTTTGTTTAATCATTTCCCTGCTTTATGGTCAACCTTTTCCCCTTTAGGACTTCGCCGCCGCACTTTGCTTTCGCCTTCTGGTTAATCATTTCACAACATTTTAATCCTTTTTCCCACTTTTGGTTAAACAGTTCACCCAGCTTCTGGTTAACCATTTGCCCCTTTGGGACTTAAGTCTCTGAGCATTCTTTTGGGATTCTGGTTCACCATTTGTCCCTTTTTAAAAGATATTGCTGCTTCTGTTTAATCCTTTCCCTGCTTTGCGGTCAACCTTTTCCTCTTTCAGACTTCATCGCCGCGCATTGTTTTCGACATCTGGTTCAACATTTCTCCCCTTTTAATCCTCTTTCCCACTTTTGGTTAAGCAGTTCACCCAACTTCTGGTTCACCACTTGCCCCTTTTTACTGAATTTTTCTGCTTTTGTTTAATCATTTCCCTGCTTTCCGGTCAACCTTTCCCTCTTTCAGACTTAATCGCCGCACATTGTTGTCGACTTCTGGTTGATCAGTTCACCCCTTTTTTATCCTTTTTCCCACTTTGGGTTAAGCAGTTCACCCAGCTACTGGTTAACCATTTCCCCTTTGGGACTTAAGTCTCTGAGCATTCTTTTGGGATTCTGGTAAACCATTTGTCCCTTTTTAAAAAATGCTGCTGCTTTTGTTTAATGCTTGCCCTGCTTTGCGGTCGATCATTTCACCCCTTTTAATCCATTTTTGCCACTTTGGGTTAAACAGTTCACACAACTTCTGGTTCACCATTTCACATTTTGGAACTTTTATTCCCACCATTACTTTGGGCTTCTGGTTCATCATTTCACGCTGTTTTACAAATCTTTGCCGCTTCACTTTTAATCCACAAACCGGGGCTCGCTTTCGGGTGTTGGGGGGGGGGGGGGGGGTAGCGGGTTTGGGCCGGGCACTCCACATCCCGGTGTGCGACCGGGTTCGTTCTGGTACCGCTCGGTGCCCCTCGTCCTGCTCTTGCCGCGGAAGCAAACCAGACGACCGTCGGTCTCACGCCCGAGGGGAGAGGAGGCGGAAAGCGGTTTGCAGCCTTTCGCTGTACCTCCGGCGGGCAGCGCCGCACCTCCGAGTGCTCGGTACCGTTCGCTGCGCCTCGTCCGGCCGCACGCAGCGAGCCAAACCCGGAGGAAATCGGCCTGTGCCTTCTCGAGATATGGGCCTCCGGGTGGGACGGACAAACCGGGGCCCCGAGCTCGCTTTCGGCGGCCCGGCACTCGACTTCCCGGTGTCCGAACGTGATCCTTCCGGTACCCTTCGGTGCCCCTTGCCCGACTCCAGCTCCCGTGCTGAAGCGGAGTCGGTCGGCCTGACGGCCGCCGAGTTAGCCAGCGGAAAGCGGTGCGCAGCCTTTCGCTTGCAGCTCCGGCGGGCAGCGCCGCACCTCCGGCTGCTCAGTGCCGTCCGCTGCTCCCCTTCCGGCTGCACGCAGCGAACCATACCCGGAGGAAATCGGCCTCGGCCTTCCGGAGATATGGGCCTGCGAGTGGGACCAATAAATCGGTGCACATTTCCGGCTCGGTTTCCGGCCTCGGCACTATCAGTTCACGCCGTCCGACCGACGTCGTTCTGGCACGGTTCCGTTGCTCCTTGATCCGGTCCAGCCACGGTAATCAGCCGAAGATGGTGGGGGGGGGACACATTGCCCGCCGAGTTAGCCGGAGGAAATCGGCCTCGGACTTCCTCAGATATCAGCCTCCGGGTGGGACAGACAAACCGGGGACCCGAGCACGCTTTCGGCGGCCCGCTGGTCGACTTCCCGGTGTGCGACCGGGTTCGTTCCGGTACCGTTCGCTGCCCCTCGTCCTGCTCTAGCCGCGGAGACAAACCCGACGACCGTCGGTCTCACGCCCGCGGAGGGAGGTGGCGGAAAGTGGTTTGCAGCCTTTCGCTGTACCTCCGGCGGGCAGCGCCCGACCTCCGAGTGCTCGGTACCGTCCGCTGCGCCTGGTCCTGCCGCACACAACGAGCCATACCCGGTGGAAATCGGCCTGTGCCTTCCAGAGATATGGGCCTCCGGGTGGGACGGACAAACCGGGGCCCCGTGCTCGCTTTCGGCGGCCCGCTAGTCGACTTCCCGGTGTGCGACCGGGTTCCTTCCGGTACCGTTCGCTGCCCCTCGTCCTGCTCTAGCCGCGGAAACAAACCCGACGACCGTCGGTCTCACGCCCGCGGAGGGAGGCGGCGGAAAGTGGTTTGCAGCCTTTCGCTGTACCTCCGGCGGGCAGCGCCCGACCTCCGAGTGCTCGGTACCGTCCGCTGCGCCTGGTCCGGCCGCACGCAACGAGCCATACCCGGAGGAAATCGGCCTGTGCCTTCCGGAGATATGGGCCTCCGGGTGGGACGGACAAACCGGGGCCCCGAGCGGTGGCACCCTGCTCGCTTTCGGCGGCCCGGCACTCGACTTCCCGGTGTGCGAACGTCATCGTTCCGGTACCCTTCGGTGCCCCTTGCCCCACTCTAGCTCCGGTGCTAAAGCGGAGTCGGTCGGTCTCACGGACGCCGAGTTAGCAGGCGGAAAGGGGTGCGCAGCCTTTCGCTGTCACTCCGGCGGGCAGCACCGCACCTCCGAGTGCTCGGTACCGAACGCTGCGCCTCCTCCTGCCGCACGCAACGAGCCATACCCGGAGGAAATCGGCCTCGGCGTTCCGGAGTTATCCGCCTCCGAGTGGGCCTGACCAAGCGGGGTGAACTGGAAATCATTAACCAACGTACTTCCATGTTTTCACCCGCAGAGGGCAGCACTCTCTTCTCCGTTTTAAACTGGGCCGACCCGGCTCCGTTTCGAGACCCGGCACTCGACTTCCCGGTGTGCGACCGGGTTCGTTCCGGTACCGTTCGCTGCCCCTCGTCCTGCTCTAGCCGCGGAACTAAACCCGACGACCGTCGGTCTCACGCCCGCGGAGGGAGGCGGCGGAAAGTGGTTTGCAGCCTTTCGCTGTACCTCCGGCGGGCAGCGCCCGACCTCCGAGTGCTCGGTACCGTCCGCTGCGCCTGGTCCGGCCGCACACAACGAGCCATACCCGGAGGAAATCGGCCTGTGCCTTCCGGAGATATGGGCCTCCGGGTGGGACGGACAAACCGGGGCCCCGAGCGGTGGCACCCTGCTCGCTTTCGGCGGCCCGGCACTCGACTTCCCGGTGTGCGAACGTCATCGTTCCGGTACCCTTCGGTGCCCCTTGCCCCACTCTAGCTCCGGTGCTAAAGCGGAGTCGGTCGGTCTCACGGACGCCGAGTTAGCAGGCGGAAAGGGGTGCGCAGCCTTTCGCTGTCACTCCGGCGGGCAGCACCGCACCTCCGAGTGCTCGGTACCGAACGCTGCGCCTCCTCCTGCCGCACGCAACGAGCCATACCCGGAGGAAATCGGCCTCGGCGTTCCGGAGTTATCCGCCTCCGAGTGGGCCTGACCAAGCGGGGTGAACTGGAAATCATTAACCAACGTACTTCCATGTTTTCACCCGCAGAGGGCAGCACTCTCTTCTCCGTTTTAAACTGGGCCGACCCGGCTCCGTTTCGAGACCCGGCACTCGACTTCCCGGTGTGCGACCGGGTTCGTTCCGGTACCGTTCGCTGCCCCTCGTCCTGCTCTAGCCGCGGAACTAAACCCGACGACCGTCGGTCTCACGCCCGCGGAGGGAGGCGGCGGAAAGTGGTTTGCAGCCTTTCGCTGTACCTCCGGCGGGCAGCGCCCGACCTCCGAGTGCTCGGTACCGTCCGCTGCGCCTGGTCCGGCCGCACACAACGAGCCATACCCGGTGGAAATCGGCCTGTGCCTTCCGGAGATATGGGCCTCCGGGTGGGACGGACAAACCGGGGCCCCGAGCTCGCTTTCGGCGGCCCGCTAGTCGACTTCCCGGTGTGCGAACGTCATCCTTCCGGTACTCAACCGTGCCCCTTGCCCCACTCTAGCTCCGGCGGTAAAGCGGAGTCGGTCGGTCTCACGGACGCCGAGTTAGCAGGCGGAAAGCGGTGCGCAGCCTTTCGCTGTCACTCCGGCGGGCAGCATCGCACCTCCCAGTGCTCGGTACCGTCCGCTGCGCCTGGTCCGGCCGCACACAACGAGCCATACCCGGAGGAAATCGGCCTGTGCCTTCCGGAGATATGGGCCTCCGGGTGGGACGGACAAACCGGGGCCCCGAGCGGTGGCACCCTGCTCGCTTTCAGCGGCCCGTCACTCGACTTCCCGGTATGCGAACGTGATCGTTCCGGTACCCTTCGGTGCCCCTTGCCCCACTCTAGCTCCGGTGCTAAAGCGGAGTCGGTCGGTCTCACGGACGCCGAGTTACCAGGCGGAAAGCGGTGCGCAGCCTTTCGCTGTCACTCCGGCGGGCAGCACCGCATCTCCGAGTGCTCGGTACCGTACGCTGCGCCGCCTCCTGCCGCACGCAACGAGCCATACCCGGAGGAAATCGGCCTCGGCGTTCCGGAGTTATCCGCCTCCGAGTGGGCCTGACCAAGCGGGGTGAACTGGAAATCATTAACCAACGTACTTCCAGGTTTTCACCCGCAGAGGGCAGCACTCTATTCTCCGTTTTAAATTGGGCCGACCCGGCTCCGTTTCGAGACCCGGCACTCGACTTCCCGGTGTGCGAACGTGATCGTTCCGGTACCCAACCGTGCCCCTTGCCCCACTCTAGCTCCGGCGGTAAAGCGAAGTCGGTCGGTCTCACGGACGCCGAGTTAGCAGGCGGAAAGCGGTGCGCAGCCTTTCGCTGTCACTCCGGCGGGCAGCATCGCACCTCCCAGTGCTCGGTACCGTACGCTGCGCCTCCTCCTGCCGCACGCAACGAGCCATACCCGGAGGAAATCGGCCTCGGCCTTCCTGAGATATCATCCTCCAAACGGGCGTCACAAATCAGGGCACATGGTCAGCTGCAAAGCAGTGTCATTCCAACCTCTCACTGCACCCCACACGACATTCCGCTTGCCTGCCTGCCGCT
>NW_027138536.1:15000-25000 GCF_035084215.1 Heptranchias perlo | reverse complement strand
GTGTCTGCTGGGCACACATGGCCTTCCCCCCCCTGCCCGTGACAGGGGAGAGGTTGGTGTGCCAGGTCCGACTGGAGTTTGCAAACCATAGCGTTCAAGATACATGCACACACTCAGCCCTCCAGCTCTAAAAGGGTGACGTGTTTTGGTGCTCAGTTGCTAGAGAAATCTCGTGTTCAGCTACCAGAACGGGACTTGCTGTGCACATTCCCGCTCCACTCGAGACGGCAGACACCCGGGCTCTGGAGCTTGAATCGGACCTCTGTTAGACAACACAGGTGGACTTCTCGGCCTCACAAGAGAGCAATACGCCAGCGGGTGAACAGGAGAGTCGTGCCGACAAAACCCACTGACTTTTAAAACTGTCCGTCTGCCACTTGGGACAGAGAGAGGAACCTGACGAGCCTGAACACCAGCCTTGGCTGGACCGCTCGGGCCCTCCCATGTCGGACGCGAGTCGCCAAATCGATCGGAAGAGAGTACCGATTCCTCTCAAAAAGTCTGCGTGCCCGTTATTATAAAAGCAGCCCACCGGCCGCGGTGCCTTGCCCACAAACACACTTGGTGTCTGGGGTGATTCAGAGCCGCCGCGGCTCGAAAGTGTCAACCTGTTTTAAAAGTCATCGCTATGCCGGCACAGTTGACTTTCAAGTTAAAGAGTTCTCTTTATTGGCTTTCAAAAAAATCTGCAAAGTGTCACAGAGATTTTGAGAAACTCTTTTTTTTCTTTATATTATTATAATATAATATAATGTGTATATGTTTTCGAAAAGCATCCACCAGCAATCCATGGTGAGCCTCTCTCTGCTGGCAAGCTCCTCCTGCCTGAGCCCGACGCTGTCGAGGCTCAACACGATTTCAGACTGACAAAGAGTTCGAAAATTGCCGCCTGATGTAGCTTTAAATGCTGACAGGTGACTTCCGAGTGCTCTTGTAAAGGTCTCCGCTTTGAAATTGAGAGCCTTTTGCCAAGTGTCACTTTTTCAGGCACTCTTAAAGTGCACCTGGGCTGTCAGAGAAAGCTCTGAAAATCGTGTTCTCGAAAATCTCCGGGTACCCGACCAATCCCTAGGTGCCCGAATGACAAGTGTCAATTCGGCAGGACGGCCTCCCACCTCCGGCCGCAGATGCGTCACTAAATCCCCGCAACGGGGGCTTTCTCATTTCGGCATAGGGGCTTCCGCGGCCAACTCATTAACCTGTGCTCGGACTTTTTGTGCCACAAGTGCAAGGGACCGTTTGCCGGCAGCTACTCGCACCCCCCCGCCCAGGGGGGGAATCCTCTGACCGGAGATCCGAAACGCCGGCCGAATCCATCCCCGTCGGACTTCCGAAGGGGTTCCCTCGACCGACTGACTTCCGAACTCCTTTCTGGGCTTAAACGGGTGGAATTCGGACCCTCTCGCAAGGGAGCCGAAGCCCGCCAGCCCCGGGAGGCCTCGGGGCCGCCGTTTTCAAGCCCGACCAAAAAACCCGAAAAATGGGGAAAAATGGGAAAAATTCCCACTCCCAAAAGGCTTAAAAGTCGGTTGGGCGGCAGCCCGGGTCGGTCTCTGCAGACCTGGAGGCGCTGGACACAAGTCTGGTAAACAGGCTAAGTCTCGACATGCCACCTCTTACTATCCTGCAGGTACCCCGCCAATCCCCCCGGAACCGGCTGGCAATTGGCGAATCAGCGGGACGAATTTGAATTCGTGACCGACTTTCTGACACCGAATCGCCGCAAACGCGTTTCGATTTTTCGGCTTCGGTACCTCCCATCAGACTTTGACTGGCCATATCTCCGGACTCACGTGTCGCAGCCGGGACCTTCAGGCACCGTTCGACGCGTCTACCCCTGCCCCGTCGAATGGCGCCCCTCGCGGTGTGGTCCGATTTCCGCATTTTGGTCAGATTTGCCTCCAAAATTTTCAGATTGAGTTGACGAATGCCCCCTACGGGGTAACCTCTTGCCCTTTCGGACCTGGTCCCTGTGACTTAATTTCCGCCTTTTGCTCAATCGTTTCCCCATTTATAATTAATTTTAAAAATCTGGTTACTCAGTTCTGGTTTACCAGTTCCCTCTTCGGACTTAGTTTTTGGTTAATCATTTCCGGTTCACCAGTTCCCGTTTTGGACTTAGTCTCTGCGGGCCGTTTCTCATCTTTTGGTTCATCAGTTCCCCTCTTTTAATAATTTTTTGGCTGCTTTCGTTTGATCATTTCCCTGCCTTCTGGGTAACTTTTCCACCTTAGGACTTCATCGCCGCACATTGTTTTCGACTTCTGGTTGATCATTTCACCCCTTTTAATCATTTTTGTAACTTTTGGTTAACCATTTCACCCAGCTTCTGGTTAACCATTTCCCCTTTGGGACTTAGTCTGTGAGCATTCTTTTGGGATTCTGGTTAACCATTTGCCAATTTTTAAAAAATGTTGCCACTTTTGTTTAATGCTTTCTGGTCAACCTTTCCCTCTTTCAGACTTCACCGCGGCACATTGCTTCAGCCTCCTGGTTAATCATTTCACCCCTTTTAATCATTTTTGCAACTTTTGGTTAACCATTTCCCCCAGCTTCTGGTTAACCATTTCCCCTTTGGGACTTGGTCTCTGAGCATTCTTTTGGGATTCTGGTTAACCATTTGCCACTTTTTAAAAAATGTTGCCGCTTTTGTTTAATGCTTTCCCTGCTTTCTGGTCAACCTTTTCCCCTTTAGGACTTCACCGCGGCACATTGCTTTAGCCTCCTGGTTAATCATTTCACCCCTTTTAATCATTTTTGCAACTTTTGGTTAACCATTTCCCCCAGCTTCTGGTTAACCATTTCCCCTTTGGGACTTAGTCTCTGAGCATTCTTTTGGGATTCTGGTTAACCATTTGCCAATTATTTTAAAATGTTGCCACTTTTGTTTAATGCTTTCTGGTCAACCTTTCCCTCTTTCAGACTTCACCGCGGCACATTGCTTTAGCCTCCTGGTTAATCATTTCACCCCTTTTAATCATTTTTGCAACTTTTGGTTAACCATTTCCCCCAGCTTCTGGTTAACCATTTCCCCTTTGGGACTTAGTCTCTGAGCATTCTTTTGGGATTCTGGTTAATCATTTGCCACTTTTTTAAAAATGTTGCCGCTTTTGTTTAATGCTTTCCCTGCTTTGTGGTCAACCTTTTCCCCTTTAGGACTTCACCGCGGCACATTGCTTCAGCCTCCTGGTTAATCATTTCACCCCTTTTAATCATTTTTGCAACTTTTGGTTAACCATTTCCCCCTGCTTCTGGTTAACCATTTCCCCTTTGGGACTTAGTCTCTGAGCATTCTTTTGGGATTCTGGTTAATCATTTGCCAATTTTTAAAAAATGTTGCCGCTTTTGTTTAATGCTTTCCCTGCTTTGTGGTCAACCTTTTCCCCTTTAGGACTTCACCGCGGCACATTGCTTCAGCCTCCTGGTTAATCATTTCACCCCTTTTAATCATTTTTGCAACTTTTGGTTAACCATTTCCCCCAGCTTCTGGTTAACCATTTCCCCTTTGGGACTTAGTCTCTGAGCATTCTTTTGGGATTCTGGTTAACCATTTGCCACTTTTTAAAAAATGTTGCCGCTTTTGTTTAATCGTTTCCCTGCTTTCTGGTCAACCTTTTCCCCTTTCAGACTTCATCGCCGAGCATTGTTGTCGACTTCTGGTTAATCATTTTTCCCCTTTAAATCTTTTTTTGCCACTTTTGGTTAACCATTTCACCCAGCTTCTGGTTAACCATTTGCCCCATTATACTGAATTTTTCCGCTTTGGTTTAATCATTTCCCTGCTTTCTTGTCAACCTTTTACCCTTTAGGACTTCACCGCGGCACATTGCTTCAGCCTCCTGGTTAATCATTTCTCCCCTTTTAATCCTTTTTCCCACTTTTGGTTCACCAGTTCACCCAGCTTCTGGTTCACCATTTCCCCTTTGGGACTTAAGTCTCTGAGCATTCTTTTGGGATTCTGGTTAACCATTTGCCACTTTTTAAAAAATGTTGCCGCTTTTGTTTAATGCTTTCCCTGCTTTCTGGTCAACCTTTTCCCCTTTAGGACTTCACCGCGGCACATTGCTTTAGCCTCCTGGTTAATCATTTCACCCCTTTTAATCCTTTTTCCCACTTTGGGTTGGACAGTTCACCCAGCTACTGGTTAACCATTTCCCCTTTGGGACTTAAGTCTCTGAGCATTCTTTTGTGATTCTGGTTCACCATTTGTCCCTTTTTAAAAGATATTGCTGCTTTTGATTAAACCTTTCCCTGCTTTGCGGTCGACCTATTCCTCTTTCAGACTTCATCGCCGCACCTTGTTTTCGACATCTGGTTCAACATTTCTCCCCTTTTAATCCTTTTTCCCACTTTTGGTTAAGCAGTTCACCCAGCTTCTGGTTCACCATTTGCCCCTTTTTACTGAATTTTTCTGCTTTTGTTTAATCATTTCCCTGCTTTGCGGTCGACCTATTCCTCTTTCAGACTTCATCGCCGCGCATTGTTTTCGACATCTGGTTAAACATTTCTCCCCTTTTAATCCTTTTTCCCACTTTTGGTTAAGCAGTTCACCCAACTTCTGGTTAACCATTTGCCCCTTCTTACTGAATTTTTCCGCTTTTGTTTAATCATTTCCCTGCTTTATGGTCAACCTTTTCCCCTTTAGGACTTCGCCGCCGCACTTTGCTTTCGCCTTCTGGTTAATCATTTCACAACATTTTAATCCTTTTTCCCACTTTTGGTTAAACAGTTCACCCAGCTTCTGGTTAACCATTTGCCCCTTTGGGACTTAAGTCTCTGAGCATTCTTTTGGGATTCTGGTTCACCATTTGTCCCTTTTTAAAAGATATTGCTGCTTCTGTTTAATCCTTTCCCTGCTTTGCGGTCAACCTTTTCCTCTTTCAGACTTCATCGCCGCGCATTGTTTTCGACATCTGGTTCAACATTTCTCCCCTTTTAATCCTCTTTCCCACTTTTGGTTAAGCAGTTCACCCAACTTCTGGTTCACCACTTGCCCCTTTTTACTGAATTTTTCTGCTTTGGTTTAATCATTTCCCTGCTTTATGGTCAACCTTTTCCCCTTTAGGACTTTGACGCGGCACATTGCTTTCGCCTTCTGGTTAATCATTTCACCCCTTTTAATCCTTTTTCCCACTTTTGGTTAAACAGTTCACCCAGCTACTGGTTAACCATTTCCCCTTTGGCACTTAAGTCTCTGAGCATTCTTTTGGGATTCTGGTAAACCATTTGTCCCTTTTTAAAAAATGCTGCTGCTTTTGTTTAATGCTTGCCCTGCTTTGCGGTCGATCATTTCACCCCTTTTAATCCATTTTTGCCACTTTGGGTTAAACAGTTCACACAACTTCTGGTTCACCATTTCACATTTCGGAACTTTTATTCCCACCATTACTTTGGGCTTCTGGTTCATCATTTCACGCTGTTTTACAAATCTTTGCCGCTTCACTTTTAATCCACAAACCGTGGCTCGCTTTCGGGTGGGGGGGGGGTAGCGGGTTTGGGCCGGGCACTCGACATCCCGGTGTGCGACCGGGTTCGTTCTGGTACCGCTCGGTGCCCCTCGTCCTGCTCTTGCCGCGGAAGCAAACCAGACGACCGTCGGTCTCACGCCCGAGGGGAGAGGAGGCGGAAAGCGGTTTGCAGCCTTTCGCTGTACCTCCGGCGGGCAGCGCCGCACCTCCGAGTGCTCGGTACCGTTCGCTGCGCCTCGTCCGGCCGCACGCAGCGAGCCAAACCCGGAGGAAATCGGCCTGTGCCTTCTCGAGATATGGGCCTCCGGGTGGGACGGACAAACCGGGGCCCCGAGCTCGCTTTCGGCGGCCCGGCACTCGACTTCCCGGTGTCCGAACGTGATCCTTCCGGTACCCTTCGGTGCCCCTTGCCCGACTCCAGCTCCCGTGCTGAAGCGGAGTCGGTCGGCCTGACGGCCGCCGAGTTAGCCAGCGGAAAGCGGTGCGCAGCCTTTCGCTTGCAGCTCCGGCGGGCAGCGCCGCACCTCCGGCTGCTCAGTGCCGTCCGCTGCTCCCCTTCCGGCTGCACGCAGCGAACCATACCCGGAGGAAATCGGCCTCGGCCTTCCGGAGATATGGGCCTGCGAGTGGGACCAATAAATCGGTGCACATTTCCGGCTCGGTTTCCGGCCTCGGCACTATCAGTTCACGCCGTCCGACCGACGTCGTTCTGGCACGGTTCCGTTGCTCCTTGATCCGGTCCAGCCACGGTAATCAGCCGAAGATGGTGGGGGGGGGACACATTGCCCGCCGAGTTAGCCGGAGGAAATCGGCCTCGGACTTCCTCAGATATCAGCCTCCGGGTGGGACAGACAAACCGGGGACCCGAGCACGCTTTCGGCGGCCCGCTGGTCGACTTCCCGGTGTGCGACCGGGTTCGTTCCGGTACCGTTCGCTGCCCCTCGTCCTGCTCTAGCCGCGGAGACAAACCCGACGACCGTCGGTCTCACGCCCGCGGAGGGAGGTGGCGGAAAGTGGTTTGCAGCCTTTCGCTGTACCTCCGGCGGGCAGCGCCCGACCTCCGAGTGCTCGGTACCGTCCGCTGCGCCTGGTCCTGCCGCACACAACGAGCCATACCCGGTGGAAATCGGCCTGTGCCTTCCAGAGATATGGGCCTCCGGGTGGGACGGACAAACCGGGGCCCCGTGCTCGCTTTCGGCGGCCCGCTAGTCGACTTCCCGGTGTGCGACCGGGTTCCTTCCGGTACCGTTCGCTGCCCCTCGTCCTGCTCTAGCCGCGGAAACAAACCCGACGACCGTCGGTCTCACGCCCGCGGAGGGAGGCGGCGGAAAGTGGTTTGCAGCCTTTCGCTGTACCTCCGGCGGGCAGCGCCCGACCTCCGAGTGCTCGGTACCGTCCGCTGCGCCTGGTCCGGCCGCACGCAACGAGCCATACCCGGAGGAAATCGGCCTGTGCCTTCCGGAGATATGGGCCTCCGGGTGGGACGGACAAACCGGGACCCCGTGCTCGCTTTCGGCGGCCCGGCACTCGACTTCCCGGTGTGCGAACGTCATCCTTCCGGTACCCAACCGTGCCCCTTGCCCCACTCTAGCTCCGGTGCTAAAGCGGAGTCGGTCGGTCTCACGGACGCCGAGTTACCAGGCGGAAAGCGGTGCGCAGCCTTTCGCTGTCACTCCGGCGGGCTGCACCGCATCTCCGAGTGCTCGGTACCGTACGCTGCGCCGCCTCCTGCCGCACGCAACGAGCCAGACCCGGAGGAAATCGGCCTCGGCGTTCCGGAGTTATCCGCCTCCGAGTGGGCCTGACCAAGCGGGGTGAACTGGAAATCATTAACCAACGTACTTCCAGGTTTTCACCCGCAGAGGGCAGCACTCTCTTCTCCGTTTTAAACTGGGCCGACCCGGCTCCGTTTCGAGACCCGGCACTCGACTTCCCGGTGTGCGACCGGGTTCGTTCCGGTACCGTTCGCTGCCCCTCGTCCTGCTCTAGCCGCGGAACCAAACCCGACGACCGTCGGTCTCACGCCCGCGGAGGGAGGCGGCGGAAAGTGGTTTGCAGCCTTTCGCTGTACCTCCGGCGGGCAGCGCCCGACCTCCGAGTGCTCGGTACCGTCCGCTGCGCCTGGTCCTGCCGCACACAACGAGCCATACCCGGTGGAAATCGGCCTGTGCCTTCCAGAGATATGGGCCTCCGGGTGGGACGGACAAACCGGGGCCCCGTGCTCGCTTTCGGCGGCCCGCTAGTCGACTTCCCGGTGTGCGACCGGGTTCGTTCCGGTACCGTTCGCTGCCCCTCGTCCTGCTCTAGCCGGGGAAACAAACCCGACGACCGTCGGTCTCACGCCCGCGGAGGGAGGCGGCGGAAAGTGGTTTGCAGCCTTTCGCTGTACCTCCGGCGGGCAGCGCCCGACCTCCGAGTGCTCGGTACCATCCGCTGCGCCTGGTCCGGCCGCACACAACGAGCCATACCCGGTGGAAATCGGCCTGTGCCTTCCGGAGATATGGGCCTCCGGGTGGGACGGACAAACCGGGGCCCCGAGCGGTGGCACCCTGCTCGCTTTCGGCGGCCCGGCACTCGACTTCCCGGTGTGCGAACGTCATCGTTCCGGTACCCTTCGGTGCCCCTTGCCCCACTCTAGCTCCGGTGCTAAAGCGGAGTCGGTCGGTCTCACGGACGCCGAGTTAGCAGGCGGAAAGCGGTGCGCAGCCTTTCGCTGTCACTCCGGCGGGCAGCACCGCACCTCCGAGTGCTCGGTACCGTACGCTGCGCCGCCTCCTGCCGCACGCAACGAGCCATACCCGCAGGAAATCGGCCTCGGCGTTCCGGAGTTATCCGCCTCCGAGTGGGCCTGACCAAGCGGGGTGAACTGGAAATCATTAACCAACGTACTTCCAGGTTTTCACCCGCAGAGGGCAGCACTCTCTTCTCCGTTTTAAACTGGGCCGACCCGGCTCCGTTTCGAGACCCGGCACTCGACTTCCCGGTGTGCGACCGGGTTCGTTCCGGTACCGTTCGCTGCCCCTCGTCCTGCTCGAGCCGCGGAACCAAACCCGATGACCGTCGGTCTCACGCCCGCGGAGGGTGGCGGCGGAAAGTGGTTTGCAGCCTTTCGCTGTACCTCCGGCGGGCAGCGCCGGACCTCCGAGTGCTCGGTACCGTCCGCTGCGCCTGGTCCGGCCGCACACAACGAGCCATACCCGGAGGAAATCGGCCTGTGCCTTCCGGAGATATGGGCCTCCGGGTGGGACGGACAAACCGGGGCCCCGAGCGGTGGCACCCTACTCGCTTTCAGCGGCCCGGCACTCGACTTCCCGGTGTGCGAACGTGATCGTTCCGGTACCCAACGGTGCCCCTTGCCCCACTCTAGCTCCGGCGGTAAAGCGGAGTCGGTCGGTCTCACAGACGCCGAGTTACCAGGCGGAAAGCGGTGCGCAGCCTTTCGCTGTCACTCCGGCGGGCAGCGCCGCACCTCCGAGTGCTCGGTACCGTCCGCTGCGCCTGGTCCGGCCGCACACAACGAGCCATACCCGGTGGAAATCGGCCTTTGCCTTCCGGAGATATGGGCCTCCGGGTGGGACGGACAAACCGGGGCCCCGAGCTCGCTTTCAGCGGCCCGGCACTCGACTTCCCGGTGTGCGAACGTCATCCTTCCGGTACTCAACCGTGCCCCTTGCCCCACTCTAGCTCCGGCGGTAAAGCGAAGTCGGTCGGTCTCACGGACGCCGAGTTAGCAGGCGGAAAGCGGTGCGCAGCCTTTCGCTGTCACTCCGGCGGGCTGCACCGCATCTCCGAGTGCTCGGTACCGTACGCTGCGCCGCCTCCTGCCGCACGCAACGAGCCATACCCGGAGGAAATCGGCCTCGGCGTTCCGGAGTTATCCGCCTCCGAGTGGGCCTGACCAAGCGGGGTGAACTGGAAATCATTAACCAACGTACTTCCAGGTTTTCACCCGCAGAGGGCAGCACTCTATTCTCCGTTTTAAATTGGGCCGACCCGGCTCCGTTTCGAGACCCGGCACTCGACTTCCCGGTGTGCGAACGTGATCGTTCCGGTACCCAACCGTGCCCCTTGCCCCACTCTAGCTCCGGCGGTAAAGCGAAGTCGGTCGGTCTCACGGACGCCGAGTTAGCAGGCGGAAAGCGGTGCGCAGCCTTTCGCTGTCACTCCGGCGGGCAGCATCGCACCTCCCAGTGCTCGGTACCGTACGCTGCGCCGCCTCCTGCCGCACGCAACGAGCCATACCCGGAGGAAATCGGCCTCGGCCTTCCTGAGATATCAGCCTCCGAGTGGGCCCGACGAGTCGGTGGCACCCTGCTCGCTTTCAGCGGCCCGGCACTCGACTTCCCGGTGTGCGAACGTCATCCTTCCGGTACTCAACCGTGCCCCTTGCCCCACTCTAGCTCCGGCGGTAAAGCGGAGTCGGTCGGTCTCACGGACGCCGAGTTAGCAGGCGGAAAGCGGTGCGCAGCCTTTCGCTGTCACTCCGGCGGGCAGCATCGCACCTCCCAGTGCTCGGTACCGTCCGCTGCGCC
>NW_027138536.1:0-2500 GCF_035084215.1 Heptranchias perlo | reverse complement strand
TCGACATGCCACCTCTTACTATCCTGCAGGTACCCCGCCAATCCCCCCGGAACCGGCTGGCAATTGGCGAATCAGCGGGACGAATTTGAATTCGTGACCGACTTTCTGACACCGAATCGCCGCAAACGCGTTTCGATTTTTCGGCTTCGGTACCTCCCATCAGACTTTGACTGGCCATATCTCCGGACTCACGTGTCGCAGCCGGGACCTTCAGGCACCGTTCGACGCGTCTACCCCTGCCCCGTCGAATGGCGCCCCTCGCGGTGTGGTCCGATTTCCGCATTTTGGTCAGATTTGCCTCCAAAATTTTCAGATTGAGTTGACGAATGCCCCCTACGGGGTAACCTCTTGCCCTTTCGGACCTGGTCCCTGTGACTTAATTTCCGCCTTTTGCTCAATCGTTTCCCCATTTATAATTAATTTTAAAAATCTGGTTACTCAGTTCTGGTTTACCAGTTCCCTCTTCGGACTTAGTTTTTGGTTAATCATTTCCGGTTCACCAGTTCCCGTTTTGGACTTAGTCTCTGCGGGCCGTTTCTCATCTTTTGGTTCATCAGTTCCCCTCTTTTAATAATTTTTTGGCTGCTTTCGTTTGATCATTTCCCTGCCTTCTGGGTAACTTTTCCACCTTAGGACTTCATCGCCGCACATTGTTTTCGACTTCTGGTTGATCATTTCACCCCTTTTAATCATTTTTGTAACTTTTGGTTAACCATTTCACCCAGCTTCTGGTTAACCATTTCCCCTTTGGGACTTAGTCTGTGAGCATTCTTTTGGGATTCTGGTTAACCATTTGCCAATTTTTAAAAAATGTTGCCACTTTTGTTTAATGCTTTCTGGTCAACCTTTCCCTCTTTCAGACTTCACCGCGGCACATTGCTTCAGCCTCCTGGTTAATCATTTCACCCCTTTTAATCATTTTTGCAACTTTTGGTTAACCATTTCCCCCAGCTTCTGGTTAACCATTTCCCCTTTGGGACTTGGTCTCTGAGCATTCTTTTGGGATTCTGGTTAACCATTTGCCACTTTTTAAAAAATGTTGCCGCTTTTGTTTAATGCTTTCCCTGCTTTCTGGTCAACCTTTTCCCCTTTAGGACTTCACCGCGGCACATTGCTTTAGCCTCCTGGTTAATCATTTCACCCCTTTTAATCATTTTTGCAACTTTTGGTTAACCATTTCCCCCAGCTTCTGGTTAACCATTTCCCCTTTGGGACTTAGTCTCTGAGCATTCTTTTGGGATTCTGGTTAACCATTTGCCAATTATTTTAAAATGTTGCCACTTTTGTTTAATGCTTTCTGGTCAACCTTTCCCTCTTTCAGACTTCACCGCGGCACATTGCTTTAGCCTCCTGGTTAATCATTTCACCCCTTTTAATCATTTTTGCAACTTTTGGTTAACCATTTCCCCCAGCTTCTGGTTAACCATTTCCCCTTTGGGACTTAGTCTCTGAGCATTCTTTTGGGATTCTGGTTAATCATTTGCCACTTTTTTAAAAATGTTGCCGCTTTTGTTTAATGCTTTCCCTGCTTTGTGGTCAACCTTTTCCCCTTTAGGACTTCACCGCGGCACATTGCTTCAGCCTCCTGGTTAATCATTTCACCCCTTTTAATCATTTTTGCAACTTTTGGTTAACCATTTCCCCCTGCTTCTGGTTAACCATTTCCCCTTTGGGACTTAGTCTCTGAGCATTCTTTTGGGATTCTGGTTAATCATTTGCCAATTTTTAAAAAATGTTGCCGCTTTTGTTTAATGCTTTCCCTGCTTTGTGGTCAACCTTTTCCCCTTTAGGACTTCACCGCGGCACATTGCTTCAGCCTCCTGGTTAATCATTTCACCCCTTTTAATCATTTTTGCAACTTTTGGTTAACCATTTCCCCCAGCTTCTGGTTAACCATTTCCCCTTTGGGACTTAGTCTCTGAGCATTCTTTTGGGATTCTGGTTAACCATTTGCCACTTTTTAAAAAATGTTGCCGCTTTTGTTTAATCGTTTCCCTGCTTTCTGGTCAACCTTTTCCCCTTTCAGACTTCATCGCCGAGCATTGTTGTCGACTTCTGGTTAATCATTTTTCCCCTTTAAATCTTTTTTTGCCACTTTTGGTTAACCATTTCACCCAGCTTCTGGTTAACCATTTGCCCCATTATACTGAATTTTTCCGCTTTGGTTTAATCATTTCCCTGCTTTCTTGTCAACCTTTTACCCTTTAGGACTTCACCGCGGCACATTGCTTCAGCCTCCTGGTTAATCATTTCTCCCCTTTTAATCCTTTTTCCCACTTTTGGTTCACCAGTTCACCCAGCTTCTGGTTCACCATTTCCCCTTTGGGACTTAAGTCTCTGAGCATTCTTTTGGGATTCTGGTTAACCATTTGCCACTTTTTAAAAAATGTTGCCGCTTTTGTTTAATGCTTTCCCTGCTTTCTGGTCAACCTTTTCCCCTTTAGGACTTCACCGCGGCACATTGCTTTAGCCTCCTGGTTAATCATTTCACCCCTTTTAA